>NC_142880.1:67457348-67608863 GCF_051225735.1 Oryctolagus cuniculus | reverse complement strand
ATGTGAGTCGCCATTAAATACTCACTTCGATGGCAAATAATTAGGTAAGAGTTTGGGAAACCTAAGTTACTTCCTACTTCAACACTGATTTGGGAGCGTGTTGTGGCAAATTAAGCTACTGTTTACAATGTTGGTACCCTATATCAGAGTGTCAATTCAAGTTTTAGGTGCTCCACGTCTGATCTAGCTTTCACCTAACGCACCTGGGAATGCAGTAGAAGATGGCCCAAATACCTGGGCCCCTGCACCTACATTAGAAGTCAGGATAGAGTTCCTTGCTTTGGCTTGGTCCAGACCTGGTTGTTGTGGCCATTTGGGGGAGTGAACAAGCAGATGAAAGATTCTCTCTCTCTTTCTCTCTTTCTCCCCCTTCCTCCCTCCTTCCCTCTCTCTTCGCATCATCACTGTCACTCCACCTTTCAAGTAAGTGAATCTTCAAAATTTATTAAAAAAACAAACTTTATTTGACCTGATAATTATCATCCTAAGCAGCTCTCTGGAGGGCTCCCACGTGAGTTGTGAAGAAAAAAAGAATCCAATAAAATTCCGGGGAGCTACCTCCTCTTCAGGTTCTGACTCCAGCCCCTGCCTTCTTCCCCTCAAATCCTCTTGTTCATTTCCCCACTTTCTGCACTATTGTCCATTCTAAAAATGACTAACATAATTTAATGTTAACTATTAACATAACCTACTACAGTATTTCTAATCAATCTACAGATAATATTCTTGGTTTGTTATTAAAATAGTATGTAGTCATTTTTATTGTAACTACACTGTTGGCCTAGAAATAAACTAAGAGTTAATTCTTAAGATGATTCATAAATTGGTTAATTGGGGACAAAGCATATTTAAGAGAGGGAGTAGATTGATCTATCAGCGAATGAGCTGAAACTAAGTATTCTTTCTGCATGGCAAGGCTACCTGTGTTTTTTACTGCTTGAAAATAGGCTGGTATGTTGTAGGTATCAAGGATATTTTTGAGGAGAGAACACCGAACGTGATCCAAAGAATTGTTAGGGAAGTCAAAAGATTACTCCAGAATGTGTCTGGTTGAAGGTTCTAGTAAGATATTGCTCAGGCATTAGCATTTTTGGTATTGTTTTTGTTATTGTTAATGTTTTCTGTCTGTTGACATGTGTTCAAGAACATGGAAATCACACAAAGAATGCCTGGAGATGGGACTTCTTAATTTTCTATAGGTATTTTAGTCCCTTGGGTAAATCTGCAGCCACCTCCTTTCTAGCAAGATCAACAGTGATGAATACAGTAGGAAATTAGAAGGTAGAATTATCTCTGATTAGGGACACTAGGAGAGTTTCCTGCTTCGTCTGAATGTCTATTTAAATTGCCTTTTATTTTTTAAAGACTTATTTACTTATTTGAAAGGCAGAGATACAGAGAGAGAAGGAGAGAGAGAGAGATATCTTTCAACTGCTGGCTCACTCCCCAGATGGCCACAATGGCTGGAGCTGGGCCAGCTCAAAGCCAGAAGCTTCTTCTGGATCTCCCCCGGGGTTGCAGGGGCACTTGGGTCATCTTCCACTGCCTTCCCAGGCACACTAACAAGGAGCTGGTCTGGAAATGGAGCAGCTGGGACTCGAACAAGTGCCCACATGGGATGCCTACACTTGCAGGCAGAGGCTTTATCCTTCTAAGCCACAGCACTGGCCCTGTTGCCTTTTATATCTACAGGTTTCCTACTAATCTCTGATCATCCTATCATTTTCAATCCAACAAATGTACTCTAGCTCAATGCTACAGCTTTGGTTGTGTTTCTGAATCTGTAGTTCCTGACAATTAATGGTGCATTAGTGGAAGACTTTTGGAAAGCAAAATTTGGAAAGAAAAGTTTCCAAGGGCAGAGCAGAACAATTCCATAAGTATGAGAGACCTAGGAATTATTTATTCCAGCATCTTCATTTTACATAAAAAAGACTTATAAGAATGAAAAACTTGTGTATCACACCACTAGCTGCCTCTAAAACCTGCGTTCCTTTATTCTGAGTCTAAAATTGGTCAGCAGTATCATGGTTCTGCCAGGTATAGGGCTGCTGTCACTGCCTACCATTGCCAGGTGCGCTGAGAGCTGAGGAAGGGGCCTCAGTGGAGGTGGTGCAGCTTAGTATGTATGAGTTTGGACCCTGGGCTGAGTCGGTTCTGGTTAGAACCTGGCTCTACTGACTGTGATCTGATGCAATTAGCTTAGCACCTTCCAGCCTCAGGTTCTTCATCTATAAAATGGAGGTTACAGTGTCATCAAATTTCTGGGTCACTATAAAGGTCAAATGAAGCCCTTACACATATTGTGAACTAAGTTTCTGGATAAGTACCCTAACCCTGGTTTTGATAACCATGAGTAGAATTTAGTAATTTTAGCATCAAGAGCTTATCTCGGCCGGCGCCGCGGCTCACTAGGCTAATCCTCTGCCTTGTGGCGCCAGCACACCGGGTTCTAGTCCCGGTTGGGCACCGGATTCTGTCCCAGTTGCCCCTCTTCCAGGCCAGCTCTCTGCTGTGGCCAGGGAGTGCAGTGGAGGATGGCCCAAGTGCTTGGGTCCTGCACCCCATGGGAGACAAGGATAAGTACCTGGCTCCTGCCATTGGATCAGCGCGGTGCGCTGGCCACAGCACGCTGGCCGCGGCGGCCATTGGAGGGTGAACCAACGGCAAAAGGAAGACCTTTCTCTCTGTCTCTCACTGTCCACTCTGCCTGTCAAAAAAAATAATAATAAAATAAAAAAAAGCTTATCTCTTTATTTTCGGTCAAAAAATTAATAAACAAAGGCTATGAAGATCCAAATGCATTCTGACTAGCAGACCGCTTCTATTTGCTGATTTGACTGATACAGCTGGACTGTATAAATTGGAAATCTGGGCCTTTTCCTGGAGATTCAGGTCACATTTATTACAGCCACTTCAAGTAGCAATGCATCTTGACTTCTGACATTCCGGGGACAGGACTTTTTAATACCCTATTTTTAGCCTTCAATGGCTACCTTTTTATTTAACCTCAATGACGAAATACCAAGAGTAGAAGAGAGTCAAACTTGAATTTACTGACTGCTTTTCACAATATGTAAAAAATTTTTTAAGTCATGTTTTAGGGTGTCTTAGGGTGGGTTATCCAGAAACAGAGGCTGAGACAAAGATTGTGAGCAAAATAACTTATTTGGCTTATTTGGAAGGTGATCTCAAAGGGCATCAATAGGGGAGGAGAAAAGGCGACAAGGGAGGGAAGGAAGTACTTTATCAGCTATATTATTGTTGTGAGCAACTGGTGTTCAACCTATCTATGTGGGTGCAGAAATGCGACAGGTATTGCAGTACAATGCTTTAGACATGTGAAGGAAATAAGAGTGATGCCTTCTACTGTAGCATAAGTTACAAAACAATAACCAACTAGCCCTAGCATGTGAGTCATGAAACTTAAGAATCAGATATATTTGTCTAATGAAATATCCTTGAAAAATAGCCATAGATCATTTTATATCCCCAGAAAAAGCAAGGGAAGGTGGAACACAGGTCTTGATTTGTACATGAGGATGTATGTGCTCAAGTTCCTATCATGTTAATCCCATATCTGTTACCCGTTTTGCTTTTGTTTTGTGAAATATGGTCTATAAGAAATCATTCAAAAGCAGTGGCTGGCATTGTGGCATAGTGGATAAAGCCACTGTCTGTGACTCTGGCATCCCATATGGGTGCCAGTTAGAGACCCAGTTGCTCCACTTCTGATCCAGCTCCCTGCTAATGTGCCTAAGGAAGCAGCAGAAGATGACCCAAATGAAAGAAAAGAATGAAAGAAATCATGCACAAATAAACAATAGCCATTGTCTTTATGGTGCCCACTTTCCACTCAGCACCAGTGATGAGATATTTATCCAGTTGGTAAAAGTTAAACAATCTAAGTCTTGGCTCTCATTTAAGCATTGTATTCTGCAAAAAATCAGTTTAAGATTAATTGTAAGTGGGCACAGAGTATACTATACATAGTACTGCAAGAATAACAATAAAAGGAACATTATCATGGATCTAACTCAAAGTTCAGAATAAGTTCAAGCTGTTACTCTGTCATATGCTTTCACTTGGGATGGGAGTGAAGGGTGGGAAATTTTTAAATTATCCAACATGTTTTTTTATTGTACTTGGAAAGATGTCTTGTGTTTTTTCTTTTTCCATTTATGAAATGAGCCCAATTACTAGTGTTTCTGGGATGCATACACAGCCAAGAATTAAGCATTATTTGGGACCTTTCTCCTTTACTTAACTTACAAATTAGGAAAAGATAGTAATTGTATGTACTGGATGTGTGTGCATATTATTTTCTGCTTTAACTGCAATGTAATCCATTACCATTTTCAGTCAAAGTTTTAGAGAGGGCCTTGTTACAGATTTTTTTCAATAACTTTTGGTAACAGTATTGATATCCTACTGTGATATTATAAAATAAGCACTTGATTTTCTTACTACTCCTGACATACAACTCTAGAAAACCTTGAGCTCTCCAGTTGTAAGAGCCATTTTGTAAAAAAATATATATATTTATTTATTTGAAGGGCAGAGTTAGAGGGAGGCAGAGGCAGAGAGAGAGAGAAAGAAAAAGAGAGAGAGAGGTCATCTATCTGCTGGTTCACTCCCCAGATGGCTGCAACGACTGGAACTGGGCCGATCCAAAGCCAGGAGCCAGGAGCTTCTTCCAGGTCTCCCTCGTGGGTTCAGGGGACCAAGGACTTGGACCATCTTCTGCTCTTTCCGAGGCCATAGCAGAGAGCTGGATCAGAAGTGGAGCAGCTGGGACACAAACTGGCGTCCTTATGGGATGTCAGCGCCACAGGCGGCTTTGTCTGCTATGCCACAGTGGTGCTTGGTATTCCCTTGGTATGTCAGGATGAGGGCTGATTTAGGAAAGTTCAAGGCAAGATTAGAAGGTTGGGACTTTCAGCACCATCTACCAACCTTCGGGGGAGAAAGGTTGAAGGTTTAAGTGATCACCACTGGTCAATGTTCTCATCTATCATACTACAGCATGAAAACCTAAAAGCTTTGGTTTTAGAGGGGCTCCAGGTAGCTGAGTGCATGGTATTTCCTAGCAATTGGTACACTCAGAGGTCATGGAAGCCCTGCGGCTCCCTTATCCTTCACTCCATCCAACTCTTTAACTGCATCCTTTGTCATATCTGTATAATAAGCCAATCAAGGGAGGTCAGTGCTTCCCTGAGTTCTGTGACCCACTCCAGAAAACCAACTGAACTAAGGAAGAAGGTCGTAGGAACCTCAATTTATAGCCAGGCTAGTCAGAAATTCAGTGGGCTGGGACTTGTGACTGGCATTTGAAGCGGGGGAAGTCATGGAAACTGAGACCTCAACCTGTAGGATATGGTGCTGTCCCTAGGTAGACAATGTCAGAATTGAAGTGCAGGACAGCCGGCTGATCTGCGTTGCAGAGCTTATTGCTGGAAGGGAGAAATCCCCACACACATTTGGGTAACTAGAGGCACAGAAGCGATTTGTGTAGTGAGATTATAACAGGAGAAACAGAGGCTATTTTTTATTTGACTATGAGGATTTGTAGAAAAATGGAACTTAAATAAGATTATTTTGTTGCAAATGTTTTTAAGTCTACACATATGAGGAGTCTTCTAAAAGTTTATAGAAATGCATGTTACAAAAATTATTCATGGATTTCAAAATTGTTTTGCATCAAAATAAGATTATCTATTAGTGGTATTTCCCATGAACTTTTTAAAGTACCTCCACACTCTGTAGAAGCAGTTTCTGGGTAAGAATTATGTATAACAGCAGTGGTTAATATACAATTGCAATGATCCTTGTTAGAACCACAGCTATGGAGGTAAATTCATCTCTTTTTTGATGTGCATTCTTCTACAGTAGAAGTGGTAAACCCAAACTATTTAAAAGTGTCTATGAATGCAGAACACTGCTTCTATTATGTGTTAAGGAGGAGAGAACTATGCATAAAGGTTCACCTGGTAAATGTTATGCAATGGTTGATTGTTTACAGCAAAGCCCAACAGGGACATTAGAAATGCTATGCTTACTTGCTTTTGAATATTGCTATCAGTTAATTGATTATTGGAGGACTAGCTGTTAGATATATGATTAATTACTAAAATCAATTAAAAATAAATATCTCACTTTAGTTTTTTTAAATGGAGGTTTTATAAAGCAGGGATTGGCAAAATTTGGCTCATGAGCCAAATCTATCCCACCATCTCATTCTATAAGCAAAGCTTTTTTGAAACTTTAGCCATGTGCCTTTACATATATATTACTTATGGATGTTTTTGCAATACATTAGCAGAGCTGAACGATTGTGACAGACCAACAGTCCCCTAAGCCAAAAACATTTACTACCAGCTTTATTTCACAGGAGAAATTTACTCACTGCTAGTATAGACATGTAATTCAATTGATCATGATGAGGATGATGATGATGATGATTTTGTTTGGCACAAAGTCTGCTTGATGCTGGTCTAAAAAGATCAAGGACATGTGCATGTCTCCTTTTGATGCCAATTCTATTTCTCCCTCTTGGAAATAAATGCTATCAGTTACAAAAAATATTGGAGTACAAATTAGTAGAAAACCAAAGAGATCATACTGTGGATGTTCTGATTTTATAGATAAGGTAATGAGGTTAAGTGGTGTGTCCAAGATTACAGAGGGCACAATTTCTCCTAAAGAAAAACCCTTTGAAGGGGCTTTTGATGTAAGGCCCTTCCAATGAAAGGCAAGGCACGCTTGTTCTGTGAAGAACCATCCTCCATTCTATGCAGAAAAGTCATTTATCTAATGCAGTTGCTTTCAAACTTCAGTGTACATCAGAATTACATAGAGAGCTTCATAAAATGAAGATTTGTAGTTTAATCTTCGTTCCCCAATGTTGCTGAGGGAGCGAGTCTAGGAATTGGCTCAAAAATTTCCTTTTCTACTAGGTTTTCCAGGTGTCACTGATGCTGCTGGTCCATATACCACCCTTTAAAATCCATGGATTAGTACACTGGGACTGATTGTTTTCTGTCACTCAAATGTGTCAGCACTTCCCTCAAAAGCTAAAGCAACCATTCCCTGCTCCTGACTTATTACCATTCTAATACGAACAAAGAACAGCCACAGTCTCCTTCCACGTGATTGTTTCACACATTCACAATTACAGTAAAAAGAAAGAGCAAGAATAAGGAGATTAATCAAGTCTTAGTTATAAAACTATATATTAGGAAGCAAAGACTGGTGTAAAAGAAAGATAATGGAATGTAAGACATTTTCACTTCATGGGCATGTTGTAATTGACAATGGATGGAAAGAGTGTTTGTGATTGTAGGAAAGCAAGAATGAGGAGAGAATGCAGGAAAGCAATATGATGGGTATTCAAAAAAATTAATGGAAAATATATCTTATGAAAAAAGCTATGGATGGATATAAAAAATGTTGCACCAAAATAAGCCTAACTTTTAATTCCATTTTCAAAGAAATCTAAAAAATTATTTATTTATTTTTATTTGAAAAGCAGAGACACACACAGAGGGGGAAAGGGAAAGAGAGACAATGAGAAAGAGAGAGGGAGAGATCTTCCAGCTGGTGGCTCACTCCCCAAATACTCTCCACAGCTAGTGCTAGGCCAAGCCATACCAGGAGCCCAGAACTCTAGTTGGGTGTCTCACACAGGTGATGGGGACCCATCTGCTGCCTCCCAGCATGCACATTAGTAGGAAACTGGAATTAGAAGTGGAACCGGGAAGTAGAGTTGAAACTTCAACTGAAGCACTTGGATTTGGGATAACAGACATCCTAAGCAGTGACTTAACCATTGTGCCAAATACCTACCTTCCAAGAACTTTTTGAAAGATACCCTTGTTTTTGCTCTCAGTTTTTATATTTGCACAATTCATTAGGCAGTGAATCACAGAATTTTTGTTGTAAGATATCAAATTGTACTATCTTCTCCCCCTTACACAAATTTAAATTAATTTAAGGTGTACATGTATGGAATCACATATTTACTTCATAAAAACTTTGTTAAAGAGCTCAGTTGTTCTTTGATTATAAAGTTTAAAAATAGCTTTATGGTAATAGGCTCTTTTTACAATTAAAAATAATAATAAAAATTACATTAATCACACAACTGATCAGTAATAAGACAACAACAATGTTAACTTCCCTTGATTCTTAGTACCAGATATTCATGGAAATGAACAAGGAACAGAGTTTTATTTTTCTTGGATGCTTTGTAATTTAAGTTGTTTTGCCTTTCCTTGAGGGAAGAAGAAGGGGGTGGGAATATTTAATCTCAAAAGATTAAATATGAACTGGGCAGTGATGAGCAAATATAATTCACACTCCACTCCCTCACCAATCAGCAGTAAACACAACTGAAGTGGCTTCTTGCAAGAAAAAGCTCTGAAAATTCCAACTGGGAAAATTTAAACCTGATGTTTCTCACTTCCTTCCAGCTTGTCTGTTGCAACACTTGACTTTTTCTCTGCATCTGTGCCCATGGATTACCAGACTGCTGGCACTGTGGTCTCCCTGGCTGTGAGATTCAGGATTTAGAGGACCAAGCTGGGCATGTCTGAAGCTGAGTTTGTCCTTCCCTCCCCTATTTTGCCCCCAGTTGCTCCCTCTCTGAATTTCCTTACTTGTGTGTAAGTCACACAAGCCAAAAACCTCAGAGCAAAGCTTGCCAACCCCTTTTTCTCTCTTTCAAATCCAGCCTGTTCCCAGTCTCTCCATTCCTCTTCTGTAATGTCTTTTACATCTGTCTCCTCCTCAGTGCATAGTGGCTATGCTGCCAGTTCCAGTGCCTGCTGGTTGAAGGACTTCCATCTCCAAGTGCTGAACCTCAGTTCCACCATTTCATTTCTAAAATGAGAATAGTTATCCTTAGCCATAAATTGTATGAGGAGAAAAATAACATACACAAAATGCTTAGTACAGTGTCTGATACCATGGTAAGTACTCTCATGTAGACTGAGTATATAAGTTATCTAAGAGTAAGATTTTACTATGTGGTTTTGAGTTTCATTTGTATACTGTATACATTATTTTCTTGTATAGAAATATGCCTTGTTTTGAGAGAGAGAGAGAGAGAGAGAGTACTTCCATCTAATGATTCACTTCCCAAATGCCCACAATGGCTTGCACTGAGCCAGGCAGCAGTTAGGAGCTAGATTTTCAATCTGGATCTCCAACACAGGTGGCAGGAACCCAACTACATTAGCCATGCCATCACCTGCTGCCTCCCAGTATGCGCATCAGTAAGGATCTGGGGTTGGGAGTAGAGCTGAGACCAATACCCTGGCACTTATGTTTGGACAAGAGTTTCAACCAGCTGCTCAACTACTAGGCCAAATGCTTGTGTCTATTTTTGCACATAATTTTGTACTCAAAACCTGTTTCATTTTCTAAAATGACATTCCTCAAATGATATAATCTTAAACTTCCACAAAATGTGGATCACCCCTGTTTTTGAGAATGAAGGAGATGATATTAATTATATGTAGGGACAGGCACTGGGCATAGCAGTTAAGTTGCTGCTTAGGATGCCTGCATCCTATATCAGAGTGCCTGGTTCAGGCTACTCTGATTCCAAGACAAGCTTCCTACAAATGCATACCCTGGGATATAGCAGGTGATGGCTCATGTAGTTGGGTTCCTGATACCCAAATAGGAAACCTAGATGGAGTTCCTGGCTTCTGGTGAACTCTTGGCTTCAGTATGAACCAGCCTGTGCTTTTGCAGGCATTTGGCAAGTGAATCATTGGATGGAAGTATCTCTGTGTTTCTCTCTGTCTCTCTGACTTTCAAATAAATTAAGATATTTTCAAAATATATTTAAAAACAAAAAACACTAAGAACAAAGCATCCCAATTATGCATGGAGAACAGAGATGATACTTAAGGATTGCATGTCACAGATTGGGGGGTATTATTTCAGTAGAGATGTAATTTACCCTGAGTCCTGAAGGTCCCTCCCCATTCTTGCTAGGTATACAAGGACTTCAAGGCTCTGACCACTTCCCATCTGACCATTCTGCAGAGCTGTGCTTGCAGCCACAACTTTGAGGCAAGAGGTAGTAACTCCTTTCAGGACAAAGATTAATTTGCCTACTCTTTGCTATAGCACTGGTTGGTCCTCGAGCCCCTTTTCCCCCCTTTTCCCTTTTTTTTCCACCAGGAAAGCCTGTTTTTGCTTTTACTAGAGGCTCAAGTGGCATATGACAGTTTGTAGAATGGCTTCTTAGGTAGGTGGTTGAGGGAAACAAAAAATAACCTGGGGTGGGAAAGAAAAACAAACCTGGAAAAGGTAAGAGCTGGCTGGTTTCTTCTCAGCCTGAGTTTGGAGAGGGAGTCACTGCCTATCAGGATAAGGATGGATCCCTTCCTTCAGCCCTTGGTAAGGTAGAGGGGAAGAAAGCAAAACGCTGTTGCTTTGGGTCTCCTGAGTCTCAAGAAAAAGGGGAAAAGCTGATACTTTGACGTCATGAATTATGGGAAAGGGGGCAGGGGTGAAGGGTAGGGCACAAGTCAGTTGTAAAACCTGGCAGATAGCAGATGGTGGCTGGGTGTCCTTTGTTGGAATCACTCCAGTATGGGGGTGGGGGAATCGCCACTGCTGATGGTAGCTGAGGTCTAGAGAGACTAGCAGTGGCCAACTGAGACTGTCCTGTTCTTTACAGCCCCCAACATCAACCTTCTCATTCCTCCCCCAACCGGATCCCCTGATTCACATCCACAAGCTGGTGGTGACTTCAGAGAAGTCTCTGGGGCTCTGAGCTGCTAGGGGCTAGGGCCGGCTGCTGACACACAGGAAGTAGGCGCGGCTTCGTGGGCGCTGGAGCTCAGGCCAGGAGCTGTCAGTGGGGCCTTGGCTGGGCTTGGTCTCACCATCCCCACCGTCTATGCTAGGCTGAAGGGCTTGCAATATCTGGGCTGGAATCTGGGTGGGTGGGACCTGCTCATCTCCTGTTGTTCCCCCTCCAAAGGGGCTGTGTCTTTGGGTTCCACTCCATCAGTGCCCTCTATCGGTGGCTGCTGCTTGTAGGGCCAAGGGCATCACACAAACCATAGTGGGTAGAGGAAGGGTGGTGAGAGTCGCTGTCCAGTCTTCAGCCCATTCCTCCCCACTGCAGGTTCTCTCCCACCTCCTCACTGCAGATTCTTTCCCACCTGAGGGCAACTCTGTGGGATGAATCAGGGGAACCTGAATCCTTTGGGGTCATAGTGTAGTGGCTACCTTCCAGCAGCTCTCCCAGCCCCCGACCCCTGCCATCCCCAGGACCCAGTGTTCCTCAGTGGTGACACAAAACCTCTGAATCATATGGGTCCCATGAGATGTAAGACAAGAACTAAGAAATATGCTGATGTCCATGCAGTTTGCTGTGCTGAAATAAAGTCCTTTTCTATGACAAACAAGTCTTGTGACTTCTGCCAGATTAATAAACAGTAACATATTTATTTCTTCATCTCTGCTAGTTCCTACCACCTAAAGTACACTTCTGTTAGGAAACAGTTCTTCCTTTCTTTGTAAACAGGGGAAATACTGGAGAGGGAGATATCAAATCTATGGCTGCAGGTAAAGCATTGATAAATTTCCTACATGAATACATTTTGTGTCAGTCCTTTGCATAACCAGAAACCAGTTCTACCTATCTCAAAGATAAGGAACTTAAAATGCTTTTGGAAAATGGGATTAAAAGTAAATTTACTTTGGTGTGAATTTTTTTTACTTTTTATTTTTATTTATTTATTTGAAATAGTTGCAGAGAGAGGAGAGAGAGAGAGAGAGAGAGAGAGAGAGAGAGAGAGAGAGAGAGAGAATCCTTTCAAATGCTGGTTCACTCCCCAGATGGCTGCAAAGGTTGGAGCTGGGCTATTCCAAAGCCAGGAGTCAGGAGCTTCTTCCTGGTTTCTCATGTGGACTTGGACCATCTTCCACTGCTTCCCCAGGCACATTAGCAGGTAGCTAGATTAGAAGTAGAGCAGCCAGGACTTAACACCCATATGGGATGCTGGCATGGCAGGCAGGACCTTCAACCCACTGCACCACTTAACTTCGGGGCACATAACTTATCAGCACATGAGTTTCAGTTATGTGGCGCCTCCTTCCCTGGCTCACATCAAGAGGAGTGGGAAGTTGGATGGGAAGATGAGTCTTGGAGTAACTTTTGGGAAGCCTGAACGTGTAAGAGTGTAAGCTACCATTTGCCCAGTGCTGAAAGTCTGTGTTGCTCTCTTGCTCCCAAGCCAGTAAAGGGTGAATGAGGGCTGAATGCTCCTACCCCAGCCAGCCAGCTCTGGATGACTTTCATTTTGCAGAATTGTCTACACTAGCATTAATTTTTCAGTGCAATGGATTCACACAGTCAACCAACACCCTCTCTGCTGTGCCTAATCTACAGCATGGAATAAACTGAAACTGCACTTTTAATGAAACTGTCTACTCACAGTTTCACACCAGTAGGCACAGAAATGTGCCTGCTATACTCTACTTTTGGGGCTTTTCCCCTCTGCTTATGAATTTTAAACTGTTTAATGAATGAATAAACTGACTGGAAGATTAAGTGGGATTTTTATTTTAATTACAAGACAAACCCCTTCCAAGTTTGCCTTCTGAAAATCATCCAGTTCTTCTCTCTTGAGAGCTACTTTTGGTATCTTCAAAATGAGGCAAGGGCACCCTGGCTTAGTTCAGGAAACAGATCATCTCCTAAGTAACAGTGGAACCAGTCAATGGATGAGTGCTCTCAGAATCTTTTGTCAGAATGTGCTACACTCAATTGCAAGGGAGTATGTAGCAACATGTTTGCTACAAACTGTGCAAAATTACTTCTGTTGTAGGAAAATAAAAGGTGTAATCATCCCTCCTTTCAAATGTTCATTCAGGTCTAGACAAACAAGGGTGTACCTTAAAAGCCACGAAGGGTTGGGCATCTGGCATGGTGGCTTAAGTTGCTTCGTGTCATGCCCACATCCTACATAGGGAGTGCCTGGTGTGAATTCTGGTTTTTCCAATTCCAGTCCAGCTTTATGCCAATGGACACCATGAGAGGTAGCAGATGATGGTTCAAGTACTTTAGTCCCTGTTACCTATGTGGAAGACCCTGACAGAGTTTCAGGCCCCTGGTTTTGATCCAGCCCAACCATGGCTTTGCAGAAAATTTGGGGTGTGAGCCATTGGATGGAGAATCTCTCTCTTTCTCTCTCTCTCTCTCTCTCATTCTCTCTCTTTCTCCCCCTTCTCTCTCTCTTATTTCAAATAAAAAAATGAAAATAAATAAATAAAAATTTTATAACCCACTGTTTCTGTCATAGGATTGCCAGATAGAAAACTAGAAACCCAGTTAAATTTGAGTTTCAATTAAAGACCAATTTTGTTGCAAGTATTTACCAAATGCTGCAAAAGATGTGTGTGTATATATATATATACATATATACACACAGAGAAAAAATAACATCTTTTGTTCATTTGAAATTCAAATTTAACTGAATGTCTGATAATTGTGTTTGCTAAACCTGGGAATCCTTTTCTGTCAAAGAAGAGATTTTTCTTTTATTTGTTTTAAAGATTTATTTATTTATTTGAAATTCAGAGTTACACACAGAGAGAAGGAAAGGCAGAGAGAGAAAGAGGTCTTCCATCCTCTAGCTCACTCCCCAGAAGGCCGTAACGTCCAGAGCTGCGCCAATCTGAAGCCAGGAGCCTAGAGCTACCTCTGGTTCTTCCCACATGAGTGCAAGGGCCCAAGGTCTTGAGCCATCTTCTACTGCTTTCCCAGGCCATAGCAGAGAGAAGGATTGGAAGTGGAGCAGCCAGGACTAGACCAGCACCCATATGGGATGCCGACACTGCAGGTGGCATCTTTAGCCACTACACCACAGCGCCGGCCCCAGAAGAGCTTTTTCTATCTTTATTTCTCTATTCCTAAATCAGATCCATGTTGCTTGGTTCCTTTTGTTGTTCTAAGCAAAGAAGTACTTTGAGTGTGTCCTAGAACAATATTTTTCAAAATGTTCTGCTTCATCACTAAATGACATCATTTGGAGTCTGATTAAAATGCAACTCACATTCTCGTCTATGTCATGTTTAATAATCAAATTCTCAAACATCTCAGGAGAGCCTTTTGAGTACAAGAAGAAATGACATCTAGGATTTGGACCTCAGTAAACTCTGATGTGAGTGTTATTTCTCACTGCAAAATATGGTGTTCTGAGCACTGGTGTTCTTAACCAGAAGGACCACTGGGGAAATGTTGAGAGTTAATAGAACTGAGAATCTATGAATTTTAATCATGTTCTAGATTATTGAAAATAACAGTATAGATTCCTAATGCCTTTCTAGAAATTGTCCATGTATAGATTTGTATTTCATTAGATTCATTTATCTGTATACCAAACACATGTTAGACTTTATGGCCAAATGCTGATTGGCTAATGACCTCATTGCTTTTCTGTGATTAAGCTGGAATCAGGGAAGCAAGATGAAAGAGTAACACCTGTATTTTTATATTGTCACAATTTTTCAGTATCCCCAAACATTTCACAGATGTTATTCTAATCAACGTGGAATGTACAGTACTGAGAGGTTAAGGTCCAAGGTGTCTGTGGGGAGCAGGGCCCGTCTCCTGTAACATGGCAGGGCCCATCGCCCGGGGGACAAATAAGTACTAAGACTGTGGACAAATAAATACTGAGGACAAGTGCTGAGATTACTGAGACTAGACTAAACTACTGGAACTGCTAAGACTAACTCTATGCATCTGATCTCCCACCATATGGCACTGAGAGGGAGTAAACAACTTCCATACAGCTGCCTCACCAATTCGACTAACAAGCTGCAGGAGCTGATCCTGCCCCTGATTGGAGGAGAGCAGCGTGCTCAGCGCGTGGGGAGAGAATGCCAGCAGAGTTGGGATTGGTGGAAGAGGACTATAAAGGAGGAGAGAGACAATGTGCAGGAGGAACATCCGAGGAACCCCTGAGAGAGCCAGCCAGCGGTGTGCTGCTCTGCGGGGGAAGCAGAGGGGTGCAGCTAAGCCGGGGAGGACCGGGGAAAGAAACAACAGCAAAGCCGTTGCCGCTCCTCTGCGAGCCTGTGGAGCGAGCGACAGTGTCCTGATTCTAAGCCACAATTTGTTAATCAGAGCAAGCATGCAAAGGATGTTTCCCACACTACTGCTTATACAATGATGCATGGGACAAAGCATCACTGAAGTTCCAGTGGGGTAGGGAACACTGGGCAAGCCACTAGGACTGAGATTAGTGAGAGTCAGTAACTGGTCTACCTTTCCCAGGTTTCCTGGGGCTGTGCCTTTCAAAGCAAGTGGATCAAAAGAGATCCAGCCAGCAAAATGGAGGAAAGGATTAGACTATGAAGAACTGGGTTGGAGACCAAGAGGGGCCTAAGTGCAGCAAAGGTTTGCTGAATAAGATGGGTACCTGCTCTATGATGCTGAACATAAAGATCCTTTCCCAGATCTTTCCTACATCTTTGCTCAATGATGCTCTTAAGGGAGTCAGGTCCTAGGAATGAAATGTAGGGGAGTGCTCCATGTGTCTTCAAGGGGATCTGCAGGAAGAGAAACTGCTCTCCTAAAGCTAGAATAAAATAATCCCCAAAGCAAATGCCACGTTTTCCTGATCTGAGAAAAAATTTACTGCAACTTCCTGAAACCACACACAAGACTTTAAAAGTAGCTGCCACCCTCAGGGTTTCCTCTAAAGAAAATATACACATATGTATTGCATGCAGAATCCAAAGTGGTATGTATTTTTAGTTGTCTTTATTAAATTGTTTTTATTGAGAAAATTATGTAGAAGCTACTGTCCATTAAAGCAGGCTGGACTGTATCCACACAAACCCACGCTTGTGAATTGCTTTTGGAAACATGATTAAATTCCCCAAAAAACATCTGTTTGATTTGCCCCCTTTTGTGTCTGAGTGCCTTTTTCTGTCTCATCTGTTTGTGATCATCTCCACTGAAAATTACTTTGTTAGGTTCTCCTAACGTGACATATGCTCAGAGGAATAAGAGGAAAAGAAGAGATGGATGAGAAAAGGAGTGGAGGGAACTGCCTTTGAGAGTTTCCAATGTGAGATGGGGATTGAAACGACACACACTACAAGTTTAACATTCTACAAACTCATTCCACATGCTCATGAATCTCTCAGTTCTAACAAGAAAGATATTAGCTGCATCCCGTAAGTCCACCTCCTGAAATATCCTAGTCATTACAAACTGCTCCCCCTAAAAGGCATTAACCTCATTTCCAACTTCATACAGTAAGTTTTCCTTTTTTAAATACTTTATCCTACAGTGTTTTATTCAGTCCAGGCTGCTGTAGCAAAATACCACAGAGTAGGTGGCTTAAACAACAGATATTTATTTTCTCACAGTTCTGGAGTCCGAGTAACCAAAGCCAAAGGCATTAGCAGAATTGGTTTCTGGTGAGAGTTCTCTTCCTGCCTTGCAGATGGCTACTGCTATGTTCTGAATGATTGTGTTCCCCCAATTTTTATGTTGATATCTAATTCCCAATTATGTGATATTTGCAAGTGAACCTGTAGGAAGCAACTAGGTCGTTATGTATGGGACTCCCATGAATTGAACCGGTGCCCTTAAAAATGGCCAGAGAACTGGTCTACTCTTCCTGGCATGTGAGGCCGCACAGAGAAAGTCAGCAATTCTATAACCAAGAACTTACTCATGGTAGCACCTGATCAGACATCCAGCCTCCACAACTGTGAGACTAAATATTTGCTAATTGAGTCACTCAGGGCTGATGTTCTCCTTCAGGAGCCTGAACTGAGTAGCACAGCTGACTTTGCATTTTGTCCTTACATGGCCTTCCCTCTGTGCACGTGCACTAGTCTCTTCTAATGAAGACAGCATATTGGACTAAGGCCCACTCTTAGGATCTTAGGTAACAATAACTGTCCCTTCTCCAAATGCAATCGTTTTTGGAGGTTATGACATCAACATATAAATCTTAGGGGGAAAAGTTCTGCCCATATCGTATTGTATATACTATTTTATGTCTGAATTTTTGGTCAATATCATATTTGAGAGATTCATTTATGTGGTTTTTTTTTTAGCATTTATTCTTTAGTTTTAATGCTGTTGTGTTCCATAGTGTGAGTAAAATATATTTAGCTGTTCTGCTGTTGGCCATTTTAGTGGGTTCCAGATTTGGGTTATTATATGGTCGTTATACAATGAAATTACAATGAACATTCTTGTCATTTCTTTTGGTAAAAATGCACGCATTTATGATTGATATATCCTCAGCCGGTGCCGCAGCTCACTAGGCTAATCCTCCACCTTGCGGAGCCGGCACACCAGGTTCTAGTCCCGGTCGGGGCACCGGATTCTGTCCCAGTTGCCCCTCTTCCAGGCCAGCTCTCTGCTGTGGCCAGGGAGTGCAGTGGAGGATGGCCCAAGTCCTTGGGCCCTGCACCCCATGGGAGACCAGGACAAGCACCTGGCTCCTGCCATCGGATCAGCGCGGTGCGCCGGCTGCAGTGCGCCGGCCACAGCGGCCATTGGAGGGTGAACCAATGGCAAAGGAAGACCTTTCTCTCTGTCTCTCTCTCACACACTGTCCACTCTGCCTGTCAAAAAAAAAAAAAAAAAGATATATCCTCAGATGTGGAATAGTTGATTTAGGGGATATGTGTCCCTTCAATTTTAGTAGATATTGTAAAAGAATTTTCTAAAATGTTTGAATCAATTTACATTTCCATCACCATTATGTGAGAATTCTAGTTGCCAAATAAACTCACCAACAGGGGCATAGCTAACCTTTTAAATTTTGGCTGCCTACATTGAGGAATATTATTGAGGAATATTATTGATGTTTATTGACATTTTGATATACTAGACTACTTCAAAAATTTTATGGAAAATGGAATGAAGGCTGGGCCAGGGCAAAGCCAGAAGCTTCTTCTGGGTTTCCCACAAGGGTTCAGGGACCTATCTACTTGGAGCCATTATTTTGGTGCCAAAAATGTTTGAAATCCATAAATAATTTTCTCATAATATATATTTTCCATGAACTCTTGGAAAACTCTTATCAGGTAGTTACTGGATATTTAGACTTTTCTTTTGCATGGAATATTTCTTCAAAGATTCCTTATGAACTTTACTTTGTTCAACTTGGAGTGTCAAAGATCAGTTTCTAGATTTTAAGTTGGAGTTGGCATAGAAATAATTTTCCCTCATTAATAAAAAATACTTTTTTCACATACACAAATGAGAGTGCCATTGATCAGGTTGTTATCAACAACCAATGGCAAATATCAATTTATAGGAATAAAAATATGAGAAATCTGTAGACAATCTCAGTAGTGTGAGAACACTGCGTTTTGTTTTTATTGTTTTGAGGTAATTGTGGTGATAAACTGATGTTGCAGAATAGGCTTCAGAAACAGACACTGAAATGGAATTCAGGGCATAAGATCTTTCTTAGGAATCAGTGTCTAGTAAGGGGAAGGGCATGAAAGAGGACCAAGTAGAAAGAGCAGTTGAACTGCCATTTAGTATGAACGAAGCCTCTGCCAACCTCACAGGGACTGTCTGGGAATAGTGAATTTTATTTTTATGCTTTGGGGAGCAAATTGATAAACTCACAGCTAAGAAAGTGTTCAGTCTAGGCACTTTATCTTGATTGTTATGGACACCAAAGAAAATTTTTAAAAGATTTATTTATTTATTTATTTATTTGAAATAGTTTCATAGAGAGAGGGAGAGAAAAGAGAGAGAGAGAGAATAAGGGAGAGAGAGAGAAAGAGGGGGAGAGAGAGGGAGAGAGAAGGAGAGAGAGGGAGAGAGAGAGGTCAATTTTCAGTCAGCTGCTTCACCCCCCATCTGGCTGCGATGGCTGGGGCTGAACCAAAGCCAGGAGCCAGAGCTTCTTTTGGGTCTCCCACATGGGTTCAGGGGCTCACACATTTGGGCCATCTTATTCTGCTTTCCCAGATGCATTATTAGGGAGCTGGATTGGCATTGAAGCAGCCAAGACTTGAACCGGCACCCATATGGGATGCCAGCATTATAGACAGAGGCTTTACTTTCTAGGCCACAATGCTGGCCCTGAAAATAATTTGTTGTTTATGAATTCTCTACAGAAAGAACTTTAGTCTGAATATTTCCTTCTGACACATACCCCAGTTTAAAGATACTCTCTTCTGCTGTGTCTGATCTTCTGTTAATATTGTTTATAGCCCTTGTATATAGTCCTGCTGAACAGTGGTATTTCTGCTTTTTACTTATTGAATTCTTTATGCAATGGAGCATTAAACCTGTGACTGTAAAGAAACTTAAAATATTTTATCACAGATATTTTTAAGGGTTTATTTATTTTAAAGTCAGAATTACAAAGAGAGAGAAAGAGACAGATCTTCCAATTTCTTGTTCACTACCCAGATGGACTCAATGGCCAGGGCTGGGCCAGGCCAAAGCAAGGAGCTTCTTCTGGGTTTTCCACAGGGGTTCAGGGACCTATCTACTTGGAGCCATCTTCTGCTGCTTTCCTAGGCCACTAGCAGGGAGCTGGATTATAGGTAAATCAGCCAGGACATGAACTGGCACCCATTTTGGGATGCCTGCATTGCAGGCAGCATCTTTACCTACTATGGCATAATGTCAGTCCCTGTTGTCACAAATATAACAAAGGAGAGAAAAAAAGAGAGAAAGAGAAAAAGGAAGGAAGGAGGGAGGGAAAGAGGGAGGGAAGGAAGGAAGGATGGAAGAAAGGGAGGAAGGAAGGAAGATAGAAAGAAAAAGATGGAAGGAAGGAGTGGTGGGAGGAAGCAAGGGAAAGAGGGCACTATCATTTTATTTTTAGAATTGTATCTATGAACTACATGAAATCCGTTCTCTTTATATTAATAATAAACAATTTAAAGAATAATAAAAGGAAAAAGAAAAATGAAAAGTATATGGAATCGATTTAGTGAAGGTGCAATTATTCTCATTTCCATCAAAAGAAAAATCTCTAAATTTATTTTAGGGAAAATATGTGGCAACAGTTCAGGAAATCCCATTTGAGAATACTATTTAAGTGACACAATCCTACTAAAGAAAGTTTTAAAAGTCACAAGACAGTGAGATGTTGATATGAAAATAGATAAACCAGGGGTAGATATGTCAAATAAATTGCCTGTTTTATTGGGTAAATGTTCATACTAACAATGCTTATGATATACATTTTCACACATTTTTTCATATAATTGCCCTACTTACTAATATATTCCATAATCTTTCAAAGAACATTTCCCATGGCTTAACATATCATATTGAATTGTCTTTGTCCATGAATTTGATTATCCAGTTCCTCTTAAGACAGCAAATCCACTTGGTTTGTATTTATCATGAAAATGGTCTCCCTTGGAGAAACATACTGAATCAGAATAAAACTCAGCTAATTTCCTTCTACTGTTTAATATCTTTCAATGATTTACTTTTTAAACTGTAAAGAAATCTGACAACTCAGACATTCTAATCCAACTGAGGTTCCCCTTTTGTAGGATCTGCTGAGAAATATTTCTAGAACTTTTCATCCCAGTTTTTATTAGGTTCAGAACAGCAAAAATCTCCTCAAGAATGTCATGGGGCTCTAAAACTCAGGAGTGAGAGTCAGTCTCATTCCCTCAGGGAAACCTTTTACAGTAGCATGGATACTCCCTGAGGATGAGAATAATCTAGAATGGGTAGCTGAGCAAGGAAATGTTGAGTGTTAGTTGCAGCCCTGGGAGCATAGTCCATTCTGTTAGCCACCTTTGTGTGTTTTCCCAGCATCAGAGAACAACCTGGTGTTGTGCTGGTTATGCAGCGCAGTGGGTTACACTTCCACTTGGGAAGACAGTATCCCATAACAGAGCACTCGTTCAAGTCCTGGCAGAACTGCTTCTGATCCAGCTCCCTGCTAATGTGCTTTGGAAAGCAGTGGATGATAGCCCATGTACTTGAGTCCTTGACACCAATGTTGGAGATTCAGGTGGAGTCTCAAGCTACTAGCTTTTGCTTGGCCTAACCCAGCTGTTGCTGCCATTTAGGGACCAAATATCTTTCTTCCTCTCTTCCTCTCTCCCTCTCCCTTTCAAATACGTAAAATAAATCTTGAAAAGAGACCAATCAGCTGGCGCCGCGGCTCACTAGGCTAATCCTCCGCCTTGCAGCGCCAGAATACCGGGTTCTAGTCCCGGTCCGGGCACCGGATTCTGTCCCGGTTGCCCCTCTTCCAGGCCAGCTCTCTGCTGTGGCCAGGGAGTGCAGTGGAGGATGGCCCAAGTGCTTGGGCCCTGCACCCCATGGGAGACCAGGAGAGGTGCCTGGCTCCTGCCATCGGATCAGCGCGGTGTGCCAGCCGCAGCGCGCCAGCTGCAGCGGCCATTGGAGGGTGAACCAATGGCAAAGGAAGACCTTTCTCTCTGTCTCTCTCTCTCACTGTCCACTCTGCCTGTCAAAAAAAAAAAAAAAAAAAAAAAGAGAGCGAGAGAGAGACAGACCAACCATAATCACCTAAAGGGGCTTTTCCCAGGTGTAATGAAGCAAGAGGATTTGACAATGCAATCGGTGAACTCCGGTGGATGCTGAAGTACACAGCCCCAGTTAGTTTTTCAAGATCACAGCACCCATGGCCCCACCTGTCAGGAGGGCTGTCTGCTGCCTGCTTGTAGCTCAGGCTCTCCTCATGTGTAGAAAGCCCTAGCCCCTTTCTTCAATTTGGGATCTAACTAAAGAATCAAACAAGTACCAGAGTTCTCCATGGCGATGACTAAAGCCCATGTTGCAAATGCATCACACTCCAGTTTTCCCCCTGCACAGTCTTGTTTCTTCTCCCCCTTCTAGGTATTCTGAAGATACTCCACCATAAGCCACTTGCTTGCAAATCTCCATCCCAGTATCTGGTTTCCTGTGATCCCAGCCTGGAACATCAATATTCAAACATTTTTCAAGTTGATAGCTAGGGAGGTACCATTTCAAGCCTTAAAATCAAGTATTTACATTTTTGTTAATGATAATTATGCATAACTATAATACATGTTCAGAATATATATTGCTTACTATCTGCAGCTGCCTCTGCACACAGGCCCTGCTAATTTAGCCACTGAATCTTGACCTGACCTCAGGCACATCATTTAAGATCTTATTTTGAACCAGCCAGAAAATTGGGCCCTAACACCAGACTACAGACCTTTAAAAATCACGTTATAGCCATACTAATTCACTTTCTGTTACTTTGGTTGCATTTTATGCTCTATTTAAAGCTGTCGCTGTGTAATCTTCCTGATTTTCATTGTTTAGTAAAAGATTAATGATAGTACTATAACCCTGATTCAATCAGATCTACCAAATATGTGATATGAAAGCAATGTAATGTTGAAAAGGCTGCTGACCAAATAAGATTTTCCAGGATATAAAACAAGTGGATTAAAGAAGGCAAGTTTTGTCCACTTCACTCCAACAGTCAGTGATGAAGATAGATGTGGCATGAAATTGTGCCCATGTTATACATCAGCATAACCTAGTAGAGAGGCAGCTTACTTGTACTAAATAATATTTTGTAGTAAGCCTTGGATTTGGTCTGGGCACAAGCACTGGGCCCATCAGATGGAGCCAATGTGAATTTAATCACAGTGGCTGAGTTTGGTTGCAGAACGTCTTGCAGTTAATTAACCGGTCAGGCTATAAATAGTTGAGCTGTAACCGATTGGCTGGTTGATTAAGGTGTTTGCTGTGGCTGCTTCCATTTTTCTGTCTATACTGTCTGAGTGTTGCTGGAATTCTCAGACTGCACTGGTCTGGCAGTTGTTACTCTGATTTTGGGAGCTGACTGTTTCACCAAAAGCATTTTGTTTTTCTTTGCTCAAGTAGACTCTACTCAACTTACCTGATTTAAGGAATTTTCTTTTTAACTCCTGTGAGGTAAGTTTGACTCTGGGCATTTATATGGGTGGGGTGGTGGCATAGTACCCCTCATACTGGCTTTTAAATCATTTTTCTAAAAAAGCTTTCCTCAAATCAGAGGAGGATCATCCAAGTCCTTGGGACCCCAACACCCACACAGGAGACCTGGAGGAAGCTCTGGGCTTCAAATAAGTCTTGGCCATTGCAGCCGCTTGGGGAGTGAACCAACAGATAGAAGTCTCCCTCCCTCTCTCTTAGAATATAGTAGGAAAATTCTTTTCTAACCAAATACCTGTTTTTATAGCTTTAATTTTTGTGTGTCTTCTTCCTCCTTTTAAATAAAATCAAAATAAATCAATGCCAATTAACTGGGACCTAGTTAATTGAGATTCTATAGAAAATTGCCCCATTATTGGCCTAGGTACAAAAAATAATAAATTTGAGAACTTCTGTCCAGAATTTCATGGAAGATGAATAGAATAGTAAGGTTTGGAAATCATGGAGCATACAGAAATAGGAGAAGGAAATCAAGGAATCTCTGAGGCCATCTTCTTAGATTCAAGTGCAATTACTCAATCACATGTGCACTGCCCAAAACAACTTCCCTTCTTCTCTCCAGGGATTTCTTGAAAGTGAGGAGAACTGCATTCTTCTCCTGGTGTCAAGTTCTGGGTTGTAAATCAATTGAGTTTGAGGATTCTCTTCCGTTATGCCAATTGTCATCCCATTTTCAGGGTGACCTACACAAATAGTAAAATATTTTAATTAAGAATTCGGACATGGGAGGTGGTATGCTTTTCCCAAACACAATTTTGAATTTAACATTAATGTGTTTACATTCTTAAATGCTCTTGTGCCATCCTAACAGTGAGAATTCTCATGAATAACATTTCTGCTTAGGTGCTAATCACTTCATGTTTCTCTAGCCCCTCCCTCTATGACCCATGCTGGTTTCCCCCTTCTTCCTCTTCATACCTGTCCCAACCACTGTTTTCCAACTCTCCTACACTGTGACCATCTATGGCTTCTCTAGTTTTTTTTTTTTAAAGATTTTTATTTATTTATTTGAGAGGTAGAGTTACAGACAGTGAGAGGACAGAGAGAAAGATCTTCTATCCAATGGTTCACTCACCAAATGGCCACAATGGCTGGAGCTGAAGCCAGGAGCCAAGAGCTTCTTTGAGGTTTCCCAAATGGGTGCAGGGGCCCTAGCACTTGGGTCATCCTCCATTGCTTTCCCAGGTGAAAGTAGAGAGCTGGATTGGAATAGGAGCAGCTGGGACTCAAATCGGTGACCATATGGAATGCTGGTGCTGCAGGAAGAGGATTAACCCACTGTGCCTCTGTGATTAGCTTTATAAACAAAGATCATACTCTCAAGGGTAGGAGCTCTGGTGAAAAATGGATGGAAAGAAAAAGAAACGTTTGAAATATAAATACTAACAATGTTTTTACCTAAAATAAAAATGGTATCATCCACATGGTTTTTGGGGTTGCCTCTATTATGCAAGTAAGTCTTCACTACTCTTTTTAGTCCTTAATCTCTGTGTTATGTAGAGAAAAGCATTTCTTGGACCAACACAATTTTATAAAAAAATTTAATTCTCACATTATAGAATAACAAGATCATGTTTCCAAATCACACATGAATATTAAATTCCTATCAGCCAGTTTATTAGTGTTTTGAGTGAAAGATCCTATTTTGTAATTCAAGATCATTCAGTCATTTTCTTAATATTGAGACTGTTATTACTTCATTTAGAAATTTTATTACTATAAGGAACAGATTTCATGTATTTCCTTGGTACAATTCTAAGACAGCCATGCTTACCTCCCTCTCTGAGTCCCTCCCTCAAGTCCCCTCCTTATTCCTTTTTTTTTTCCTTTATTTTTTGCCAAAACATAACTTCAATACAGTTCATAATCACAGGCTTAATGCACCACTAACCATAATATTCAACAAGCGTTACTTCATTTTGATGCAAAGAGAGTAGCTTTCTGATCCTATGCTGAGGGCCTACTATTTGCCAGCTCCTATTCTGCTTGATAGGATTGCATCAGTAAACAAAACAGACCTCTGCACTCAAGAAATTTGTTATACTGTAGTGAGACAGAAGCCAAATAAATAATCTAGATGGTATAACAGTACACTACATGTATGCTTTGGGGGTGGGAGGAAGTAAGATAATAGGGTAGGCATTTGGTCTAGCAGGTAAGATGCTTGTGTCCCACATCTGAGTGCCTGGGTTCAATTTCTGGCTCTTGTTCCTTACTCTGGATTCCCACCAGTGCAGACTTCAGAAGACAGCAGTGATGGCTCAATTGAGTTCTTGTCACCCATATGGGAGGACTGGCTTGTGGACTGCACCTAAATATGTCCCTCCCTACCATTGTGGGTATTTGAGTAAATGAACCTCAGATACTACAACAATACCTAAGCCAAACTCTTGTGTGTATCTTATCAGTTGACACAGCTTGGGATGCCTATAATCCATTACGAGAATACCTGCTTTGAGTCCCAGCTCTGCTTCTTATGTAACTTCCCGCTCATACATGTCCTAGAATGCAGCAAGTTATGACTCAAATACTTGGCTCACTGCAAACCACGTGGGAGACCCAGATTGGCTTCTGGACTCCTGGTTTTATCCTGGCCCAACCTAGTTATTGCAGGTACTTGGGGAATGTACCCGTAGGTGGAAGATCTTCGCCTCTGCTTTTCAAGTAAAATGAAAATAGTGTTAAAAAGAAAAACAAAGTCAGCCATGTATTTCAGTCAACAATCCAGACAAGTGTTGTTTGACAGAAAAGCAACAGTTCCTTCCCTCAAAGAACTAACATAGTTGAATAAATAAAACAAAAACACCTAAAAATAATTATGATAATTATGAGAGTACTTTAAAAAGCTAGTGGCAAAGTAGTATTAAAAGAAGTTTTTGCTGGTCCAAAAATTTTTGAAATCATGCATAGTTTTTAAGATATGAATATTCCATGAATATTTTGACATATGCATAGATTTCAATTCTTTGCCCTAAAATAAACTGTTGATTCAGCTTTCCACAAACCATTTGAAACGCTCTCATATTATATGTATTCTAAGTATCAATAAATGATAAACCTACTAAATTCCAGAAGAATGATACAAAAGGATTACTGAACTTTATATCGACCTATATCCCAAGATCAATATGTTTTCTACTACAAGTCGATAGTCAAGTTTTTGCATACAAAAGCTAAATCTATGTTCAAAATGTCTATGCTGCATAGGAAGCTATGCCTAAATTTAATGTTGTAAGCATTTATTTTGTTCATATGCTACAATTTGGACTGAACCCTGCAGAGTTATTTATACCTGGTGTAAAAGGAGGCAGCTTGAAGACTAGAGGCTAGAATCATCTGAATATTTCTTAAAGATTTCTTTGAAGGCCAGGTCACAGAGACAGAGATCTTCCATCTGCTGATTTTCTCCTCAGATGGCTGCAAAAGCCAGGGCTGGGTAAAGCTGAAGCCAGGAACAAGGAGCTTAATCTGGGTCTCCCATGTGGGTGCAGGGGCTAAGCACCTAGGCTATCTTCCACTGCTTTCCCAGACCATTAGCAGGGATCTGATTCAGAAATGGAGCAGCCGGGACACAAACCAGCGCCCACATGGGATGCTGGTGCCTCAGGGGACATCTTAGTCCACTATACCACAATGGCAGTCCTCAAAACATTTTCACATGGACATGTCTGTCAGTTGACTGTGACTATTGACTAAAATTATAATTAGGGCTAGTGACTTAAACATCTGTCCATGGCCTTTTCATATGATTAGGGTTACAATGACATGGTGGCTGCATTCTAAGGACAAGTGTTAATATAGAGCTAGAAAAAAGCCACACTGTTTTTTTATGACACAGCCTTGGGATTTAGGAGGTACATTCTCCATCTAATTCTGTAGCCAAAGACTAGCTTATTTTCCACAGAAGAAGGGATCAATGTCTTCCTTTGGTGTAAGCAGGACAAGATCCTAGAACAGTATATATCTTTGTTTTCCTTTTCAGAAAACATTGGTCACAATCTTTGAGGTCAGAGTTTCTCATTTTCACAACTGTATGAATGTATGTATTGATACCTCAAAAGGTGATAATTAAATGAAGTAAAACATAGAGGTAAGTAGTCATCAAATAAAAGTACAGACTAAATGTACTTTAATTTTTGAAACCCACAAATATTTTCAGAACTTACCAGCCTAGATGCAAACAGTATTAGATAGGTATCTGTATCCATATATTTCTACCCTTGATCTCTGATAAATAATGGTCTATGATCTCTAAATTCCCTAGTCTGCCTTCTCCCCACTTGCCACAAGTATTTTTGAAGAAAACCTGGCACATGAGAACTTACTGCCAAAGTTGGGAGGCACCTTGAGACCAAAGAGGAATACAAATTAAGGATTTCAAAGCAGAATTTATTAGGGATTTATGGACAAAAGCATAGTCTTTGGGCAGCCATAAGATAGAAGGCTCTCTACAGAATGACAGAGGAGAAAAAGGGTTTGATAGGAAAAAGTGGCCCATGACCATGTAGACTACACCTAGGCTTTCTCAAGAAACATTTAGATTTCTAAAAAACACTCCAGGGCTGGCGCCATGGCTCACTTGGTTAATCCTCCACCTGCGGCGCTGGCATCCCATATGGGTACCAGGCTCTAGTACCGGCTCCTCTTCCAGTCCAGCTCTCTGCTGTGGCATGGGAGGGCAGTGGAGGATGGCCCGGGTGCTTGGGCCCCGGCACCCATATGAGAGACCAGGAAGAAGTATCTGGCTCCTGGCTGCGGACCAGCGTAGCTCCAGCCATAGCGGCCATTTGGGTGGTGAACCAACAGAAGGAAGATCTTTCTCGGTCTCTCCTCTCTTACTGTCTAACTCTGTCAACTAAAAAAGACACTCCAGATACTGGGTAAGGACAGTATATTGGCTTAATGACTCTCTTTATCTCATAGGGTCTTAGATGACTGGCAGGATGATGTGAATGGTGAGATGGCAACTTCTACTAAGACAAACTGCAATTATATCAAACTGGATCCTTACACCAAGGTATTACTGAAATTCACCAGAGATGTACTCTTATTTTTATTTCTACAGTATTTATAATAGTCCATTCAACGCAGCTGCTACTCTGCCCTTCCTGACTAGGTACAATAGCTTCTTAGTAGTAGCTGCTCCTAGCCAGCAGCATGCCCTCTAACAGAGGTTTTCTGGACACTTATTCTGGTTCCTCTAGGAAATTGCATTCTGAGTTCTACTCTTCTGAGTTATAAGGATGGTGCTTCTTCCTTATGACCAATCTTCCTTTACCCCCAGGCAAATATTTTCTTTCCTTATTTTCTCGAAATATATGATTTCTTTAGACTTGATATTTGCCAAGAGATAATGTGAAATACTGTCAAGCATTATTTCATACTTCATGAATGGCATTTTACACACCCACACTTGCACACATAGCTGACAACTGCCTTATGAAGCAGGTGCAGCTGTGATCCTCCTAAAACTGAATGTCTCAGGTCATATGGCTAATAAATCACAGCATCAGGATTTTGTTTTTTTAATAAAACTATAAAATTATATATATTTATGGGTACACTGTGGTATTTAATTACACGTATATATTATGTAATATCCAATTAGGGTAACTATGTTTACAATTTAACATTACTTCATTTTGAAAATATCCCCAAAGAGACATATGCAGTAAATTATTTACCTTCACCCTACTGTCAATAGAGCCCACGAACTAATTATTCATATCTACCTTTAACCTAGTACTTGTAAATCAGCTTTTCCCAACTCTTCTTTCCCCACTTCTCTCCCCAACCTCTGGTAACCACAATTATATTTTTAACTTCTATGAGATCATCTATTTTAGGGAATTCACAAATGAGTGATATTTGTATTTCTATGCTTGGCTTATTTCACTTAATATAATGGGCACCAGTTTTATTCATGTTGTTGTAAATGACAATCTTTCATTTTTTATCAATGAATAATGTTGTATATATTAGCACATTTTCTTGATGTGTTCATCAAGATGGGTGTTAGGTTGTTTCCATTTCCTGGTTATTTTGAATAGTACTGCAATAAATGGAGTACAGATGTCTCTAACAGATGGGTTCATTTCACATGGATGCATGGATGGATGGATGGATGGATGAATAGATAGATGGATGCTAAATCCTATGCAATTCTAGTTTTAGCTTTTAAGGATCCTTCATACTGTTTTCCACGATGGCTATACTAATTACGTTCCTATCCACAGTGTGCAAAAGTTTTTTTCTAAACCTCCTCACCAATACTTGTTACCTTTTCTTTTTGAGAGCCATTTTACTAGAGGGAGGTGGTATCTCATTGGGGTTTTGATTTGCATTGCCTAATTGTTAGTGGTGTTGAGTATTTTTTTCATGTAATCATTGGCCATTTGTATGTCTTCCTTTGAGAAATATGTTTAGATCATTGCCCATTTTTAAAATTAGATTGCTTACTTTTTTTTTTTTTTTTTGCTATTGAGTTGTTTGAGCTCTTCATATGGTCTGGATGTTAACCTGCCATAACATATAGCTTGAAAATGATTTCTCTGAAGGTGTCTGTTACATTTTTGATTCTTTCCTTCGCTGTACAGAAGCTTTTTAGTTTGATAAAATCCAATTTGCATGTTTTTGCCTTTATTTCCTGTGCTTTTGGGATCTGATGCAGAAATCTCTTCAAATTGCAATATCCTGGAGTATTTAATTGTGTTTTTTTCAATGGTCTCAAAGTTTGAGGTTTTATATTTTAACTTAAATCCATTTTGAGCTGATTTTTGTGAATAATGAGAGAGATGGGGTATGATTTCATTCTTCTATATATTTATATACAATTTTCCCAGCACCATATATTAAAAAGACTAATTTTTTCCAACGCATATTCTTAGGAACTTCATCAAAGATTACTTAACTGTAGATGTGAGTTTATCCTAAGGTCTCTATCCTGTTCCATTGGATATATATTGTTAATTTTCTTATATAGCAATACTATATTGTTTTAGTTACTATAGCTTTGTGATATATTTTAAAGCTAGGTAGTATAATGCATCTTATAATGCCTCTTTTACTCGAATAATTTGGTAGTTATTTGTGATTACACAGAAATTTTAGTGGTATTTCTCTAGTTCTGTGAAAAATGTCTTTGTAAATTTGGCAGGGATTGTATTGAATATGGAAGTCACTTTGGGAAGTATGAACATTTAATGATAGTGAAAATTTTTTTTTTGGTACAAGATTTTTTTTATTTTTAAACTTTTATTTAATGAATATAAATTTCCAAAGTACACCTTATGGATTACAATGGCTTGCCCCCCATAACATCCCTCCCACCCGCAACCCTCCCCTTATCCACTCCCTCTCCCCTTCCATTCACATCAAGATTCATTTTCGATTCTCTTTATATACAGAAGATCAGTTTAGCATACATTAAGTAAAGATTTCAACAGTTTGCTCCCACGCAGAAACATAAAGTGAAAAATACTGTTTGAGTACTAGTTATAGCATTAAATCTCAATGTACAGCACACTAAGGACAAAGATCCTACATGAGGAGTAAGTGCACAATGACTCCTGTTGTTGACTTAACAAATTGACACTCTTGTTTATGGCATCAGTAATCACCCTAGGCTCTTGTCATGAGCTGCCAAGGCTATGGAAGCCCCCTGAGTTCACTGACTATGATCATTTTTAGACAAGGCCATGGTCAAAGTGGAAGTTCTCTCCTCCCTTCAGAGAAAGGTACCTCCTTCTTTGATGACCCGTTCTTTCCACTGGGATCTCACTCGTGGAGAACTTTCATTTAGGTTTTTTCTTTTTTTCCCCAGAGTTTCATGGCTTTCCATGCCTGAAATACTCTCATGGGCATTTCAGCCAGATCCGCATGCCTTAAGGGCTGATTCTGAGGCCAGAGTGCTGTTTAGGACATCTGCCATTCTATGGGTCTGCTGTGTATCTCACTTGCCATGTTGTATCATTCTCTCTCTTTTTTATTCTATCAGCTAGTATTTGCAGACACTAGTCTTGTTTATGTGATCCCTTTGGTTCTTAGTCCTATCATTATGATCAATTGTGAACAGAAATTGATCACTGGGACTAGTGAGATGGCATTGGTACATGCCACCTTGATGGGATTGAATTCGAATCCCCTGGTATGTTTCTAACTCTACCGTTTGAGGTAAGTCAGCTTGAGCATGTCCCGAATTGCACATCTCTTCCCTCTTTTATTCCCACTCTTATATTTAACAGTGATCACTTTTCAGTTAAGTTTCAGCACTTAAGAATAATTGTGTATTGATTACAGTATTCAACCAAAAGTATTAAGTAGAACAAACAAACAAAAAAATACTAAGAGGGATAACATATCAAGTTGCTCATCAACAGTCAGGGTGAGGGCTGATCAAGTCACCATTTCTCATAGTGTCCATTTCACTTCAACAGGTTTCCTTTTTGGTGCTCAGTTGGTTGTCACCTATCAGGGAGAACAAGTGGTATTTGTCCCTTTGGGACTGGCTTATTTCACTCAGCATAATGTTTTCCAAATTCCTAACAGGGATCACCTTTCAGTTAAAATTTAAACACCTAAGAATATTGTGTGTTAATTACCGAGTTCAACCAGTGGTACTAGAACAAAAAAAAATACTAAAATGGATAAAGTGTATCGAAACCCTGTCATTTGCAACAAGATGGAGGAATTTGGAAAACATCATGCTGAGTGAAATAAGCCAGTCCCAAAGGGACAAATATCATATCTTTTCCCTGATCGGTGACAACTAACTGAGCACCAAAGGGGAAACTTGTTGAAATGAAATGGACACTATGAGAAACAGTGACTTGATCAGCTCTTGTCCTGACGGTTGATAGTGAAATATTGTTATCTTAGAATTGTACCTATGATGAATTGTGTTCTTTTTTTTTTTAAGGTTTTATTTATTTGAAAGTCAGAATTACACAGAGAGAGAAGGGGAGGGGGAGAAGGGGAGGGAGAGAGTTCTTCCATAAGCTGGTTCACTCCCCAATTGGCCTCAATGGCTGAATCTGTGCAAATCTGAAGCCAGAAGCCAGGAGCTTCTGGGTCTTCCATGTGGGTGCAGGGGCCCAAGGAGTTGATCCATCTTCTAGTGTTTTCCTAGGCCACAGCAGAGTGCTGGATTGGAAGTCGAGCCAGACCTCGAACCAGTACCTATATGGGATGCCAGCACTGCAGCCTGTGGCTTTACATGGTATGCCACAGTGCTAGCCCAAATTGTGTTCTTTGTATTTAAAAGAATTTTTAAAAAATTTTTATTATCCATGAACATAGGATGTGTTTCCATTTCTTTGGGTCCTCTTCAAAGTTTTTCATCAGTGACCTATAATTTTCATTATAGAGATATTTCAACTCTTTTGTTATATATATTCTCAGGTGTTTAATGTTTTTATTGTAGCTATGTTTTTATTGTAGCTATGGGAAATGAGGTTACTTTCTTGATTTCTTTTTCATATGATTCACTATTGGCATATAGCAATGCTACTTGTTATTATACATTGACATTATATCCTGCAACTTTGCTCAATTTGTTGATTAGTTCTAATAGCTTTTTGGTGAAAATTTTCAAGGTTTTTCAAGATTTTTTATTTTTATTAATTTTTAAAAAATATTTTATTTGAAAGACAGAGTTACAGAGAGATGTAAAGACAGAGTCTTCTGTCTGCTGGTTCACTCCCCAGATAGCCAAAATGGCTGGAACTGCGCTGATCCAAAGCCAGGAGCCTCCTCCAGGGCTCCTATGTGGTTGCAGGGCCCAAGCACTTGGGTCATCCTCTACTGCCTTCCCAGGCTATAGCAGAGAGCTGGACTTGAAGCGGAGCAGCCAGGACTAGATCTGGTGCCCATGTGGAATGCCAGAACTTCAGGCAAGGGCTTTAACCCACTGAGCCACAGTGCTGGCCCCTTAAGATTTTTTAAATATAAGGTCATATCACCCGAGAATGGTGACAACTTGAGTTCTTCCTTTCCAATTTGAATGCCTTTTATTTCTTTCTCTTGCCTAATTGCTCTAAGAATTGCAGAAGTCTGTTGAATAAAAGTAGCAGAAGTGTGTACCCCTGTCTTATTTCAGATCTTAGAAAGCCTTCAATTTCACCCCATTCAATATGCTAACTGTTACATTGTTACATGTGGCATTTATTATGTTGAGGTATATTCGTCTACATTTAATTTGGTCAAGTTTTTTTTTTTATCATGCAGAGTTGTACTTTATTAAATGCTCTTATTCATCTATCGAATATTACGATTTTTATCTTTCATTCCATAGATGACAGTGTATCACATTTCTTGATTTGAATTTGTTGGACTATCCTTTCATACCTAAGATAAATCTCACTTGGTCATGGTGAATGATCTTTTTAATGTACCATTGGACCCAATTTCCTAGTATTTTGTTGAGGATTTTTGCATCCATATTCATGAAAGATATTGGTATATTGAATTTTGTTGTTGTGTCCTTGTCTAGTTTTTGATATCAAGGTACTGCTGGCCTCATAGAATGAATTTGGAAGATTTCCTTGTTCAATTTTTCAAAAATAAATTAAGAAGGATTAGTGTTAAATGAATTTGGAAGATTTCCCTGTTCAATTTTTCAAAAATAAATTAAAAAGGATTAGTGTTAATTCTTTAAATGCTTGATAGAATTCAGTAGTGAAGCCAGATGGTCATGGACTTTTCTTTGATGGAAGATTTTTATTACTTATTCACTCCAGCTACTTGTTAGTAGTTTATTTAGATATGCTATTGATTAGTCAGTCTGGTGAGGGTGTATGTGTCTAACAATTTGTCCATTTCTTCGTTCATTGAATTTGTTGCTATATGGTTGTAGTGTCAAGATTTTAATTCAGGCATTCTAGCTCCACAATTCTTGTTTTTTTATCTCTTCACTGGTCACTGTGAATTCCCATTGATTATACCTGCTGTCTACCTAAAGAAAAAGTAATACTTCCCCTAATCTCAATTAAACAACCTTTATCACCTGGATTATGTACCCCTGTGTACTCAGAATATTATATTGTATGTAATCCATCTGTGAATTTTGGCTTTGATTACTTGTGCTTCTGGGTGTTTTCCAGGAATTCTTTCCTGTGCCAGTGTCTTGCAGGGTTTCCCCAATGCTGTCTAATAATTTGATGGTATCTGGTCATAGATTAAGGTTTCTAATCCATTTTTGAGTGGATTTTTATGGAAGGTATAATGAGGAGTCCTGCTTCAGACTTCTGCATGTGGATATCCAGTTTTCCCAGCACTATTTGCTGAAGACCCTGTCTTTGCTCCAGGGACTGGTTTTAGCTCCTTGGTAAAATATAAGTTGGTTGTAGATGTTTGGATTGATTTCTGGTGTGTTCTGGTGTTTCTATTCTGTTCCATTGGTATATCCATTTGTTTTTTGTACCGTTTTTCAGGCTGTTTTGATTATAACTGCCCTGTAGTATGTCTTGAAATCTGATATTGTGATGCCTCCTGCTTTGTTTTTATTGTATAAGATTTACTTAGCAATTTGGTGTCTTATGTGTTTCCAGATGAATTTCAGCATCACTTTTTCTGTATCCAATCCTGGGCTTCTCTTTGTTAGGAGGGTGTTTTACTATTGATTCAATTTCTGTCTTGGTTATGGATGTGTTTAGACTTTCTATTTCTGAGAAGAATGTCCTTGGTATTTTGATATCACATTGAATCTATTAATTGCTTTCAGAAGTATTGACATTTTGATAATATTCTTCCAATCCATGAACATGGAAGATTTTTCCATTTTTTGTATCTTTTTTTTTTTAGTGTTTTGTAATTCTCATCGTAGAGATCTTTGACATCCTTGGTTAAACTTATTCCAAGGTATTTGATTTTTTTTATAGGTATTGTGAATGGGATTGACCTTAGAATTTCATTCTCAGCCATAACATTGTCTCTGTACATAAAGGCTGTTTATTTTTGTGTATTGATTTATATCATGCTACTTTACCAAACTTTCTATGAATTCCAATAGTCTCTTTGTGGAGTGTTTTGGGTCCTTCACATATAGAGAATCATGTCATCTGCAAATAGGGATAGTTCATTTACCCTTTGCCAGTTTATATCCCTTTGATTTCCTTTTTCTTGCCTATTGGCTCTGACTAAAACTTCCAGGACTATATTGTATAGTAACAGTGAGAGTGAGCATCCATTTCTTATTCCAGCTCTCGGCGAGAATGCTTCAAGATTTTCCCCATTCAATAGGATGCTGGTCATGTGTTTGTCATATATTGCCTTGATTGTGTTGAGGAATGTTTATACAATTTGCTTAGAGTTTTCATCATAAAAGGGTGTTGTATATTATCAAATGGTGTCTCTATTGAGATAATCATAGTTTTTGTTCTGCACTTTGTTAATGTTATGTGTCACATGATTTGATTTGCAAATGTTAAACCATCCCTACATACCAGGGTTAAATCCCATTTGGTGGCCGGCGCTGCGGCTCACTAGGCTAACCCTCCACCTGCGGTGCCGGCACACCAGGTTCTAGTCCCAGTCCAGGCACCGGATTCTGTCCCGGTCGCTCCTCTTCCTGTCCAGCTCTCTGCTGTGGCCTGGGAGTGCAGTGGAGGATGGCCCAAGTTTGGGCCCTGCACCCATAGGGGAGACCAGGAGAAGCACCTGGCTCCTGGCTTTGGATCAGTGTGGTACGTCGGCTGCAGCGGCCATTGGGGGATGAACCAACAGGAAAGGAAGACCTTTCTCTCTGTCTCTCTCTCACTGTCCACTCTGCCTGTCAAAAAAAAAAAAAAATCCCATTTGGTACAGGTGAATGATCTTTGATGTGTTGTTGGATTCAGTTGGCTAGAATTTTGTTGAGGGTTTTTGCATCCATGTTCTTCAGGGAAATTGTTCAGTAGTTCTCTGCATCTTTTTCAGGTTTAGGAATTAAGGTGATGCTGGCTTCATAGAATTTGAGAGGATTCCCTCCCTTTCAGTTCTTTTGAATAGCTTGAGAAGAATTGAAGTTAGTTCTTTGAATATCTGGTAGAATTCAGCAGTGAAGCCATCCAATCCTGAGCTTTTCTTTGTTAGGAGGGTCTTTTACTATTGATTCAATTTCTGTGTTTGTTATGGATGTGTTTAGGCTTTCTATGTCTTCATAGCTCAATTTAGGAAGGTTATATGTGTCCAGGAATCTATTCATTTCTTCTAGGTTTCCAAGTTTGTTGGCATACAGCTCTTTGTAATAGTTTCTGATGATTCTTGTTATTTCTATGATGTCTGCCATTATATTTCCTTTTTCATCTCTAATTTTATTGATTTAGGTCTTCTCCTTTTTTTGGTTAGTTGGGCCAATGGTGTGTCAATTTTGTTTATTTTTTTCAAAAAACCAGCTCTTTGTTTTGCTGATTTTGATTTTTTTGTTTAAATTTTGTTTATTCTCTAATTATTTCTTCTACTAATTTTGGGTTTGTTTTGCTGTTTATCTAGATCATTGAAATGCATTGATAGCTCATTCATTTGATGCCTTTCCAATTTCTTGATGTAGGCACAAATTACTATAAATTTTTCTCTTAACACTACTTTTGCTGTGTCCTGTAAGTTTTGATATATTGTATTATCATTTTCATTTGTTTCCAGAAATGTTTTGATTTCTCTGATTTCTTCAATATTCCACTGTTCTTTCAGGAGTATGTTGTTCAGTCTTCCTGTGTTTTGTTTGAATATGTTATAGAGATCCCCGAGTCGCTGATTTCCGGCTTCATTCCACTGTGGTCCAAGAAAATAACCTGGTATAATTTTGATTTTTTTAATTTGCTGAGACTTTAGCAACAATTTTAATCTTATATTTGTCTCTAGTTATCTCCAGACAGGGAAAAGGTAGCATTCCTACACAGAGGACCAATCACTGCAGATGTAACAGTGATGAGAACAAAGGGAAGAAAGGGGTATACAGAATCTGCCCTTGGTAATATGAAAAGCTCATTGGGGGGACAGGCTTTAGGGAATTTCACTTTGGATAAAAGAACAGATGTTTCCATCTAAACTTGGGCTAATCTTAAAGGGATGATTAAAATCAGACTTTAATTACCTGTCTAGTATATAAGGAAAATATCCATTTACAGTTATACTTTCCTAAGCAATAGCAAAGCCAACATTTTTACTAAAGAATTGGTTGTGACAGGCTGAAGTTCATAAATGACTAAGAATGTTGAGCTACCCCCAACACACCAGATTCTTACTAGAACTAACAGAAGACCTTTTCTGACCAGTAAACAATGGAACTCATTTTAACCAATTGTGAATACAGGAAAGAATTAATTAAATTCCATCTAGGGAGCTAGTTTTAAATGTCTTTGTGTGTAAACACCATATATGACCACCCATAAACTAACACTTAAAACACATGGACAATTTCCTCTTAGAACACTGCTGAGTGAACTTCTTCACAGTGCATGCTCCTGAATGAGTGATTAAATTCAGCTATTTTTTAATTTGGGAGTTTTTTTATTTTGCATTTTTATTACTGCTATTTTCATTCTTGTATCTACAAATTCATGATTTGAGTGAAATGTGTAACATGCAGAATAGTGGTTGTGTGTACCTCTTAATTTAAACCCATTATATTTTTCAAAATATCATTTCTAAGTGAAGTGGGAACTCTTCAGCTGTTCAAAATGTCCAGGATGACAAACTGCAGGCAAGGCTTTGTCAGGTTTGGTTTTGTGGTCTGTGATGCTCGGTAAACTCTTCTGATAGTGCACAGCTGAGAGCAATGTGAAAAATGTTGGGGAGCACAACTATAAGGGAAAGCTATGCATCTCTAAAAGTTATTTGATTTTTATGGTTCCATATATTTCCCAGAAATGTGTTATTAGCCAATGATGATATAAACTTCTTAGGCTCATAGAGGATTTGTTTATGTACAGATCTTAAGACCAGGGCACTAAAATCTGATAAGCCAAACTGGGAAGAACCCTCCCCACAATCATGAAGTGAGTAAAAGTAATTTCATTTCCCTTTTGCATTTGATGCCCTATGAATCTTACGCTGGTCATCCTACACCTAACAGGCAGCTTCCCAGATTTCAAAGCTTTCTTATTCCTTTCATCAGCATTCAGCTACAGGTATACCACACCCGTCCCAAGTCTAGCTCCTTTTTCTCTAAAATAGTGACTAAGTTTTTAGTATTCTGGTAGAATTTCATGTTGCAGTACAACAAAGAATGAACCCTGTTAGTGACCCTTTCAACAGGAGTTTCATGGTGCTATGATCTTCAAACCTAAGGAGATAATGCCTGAAAGGACAGTCTCTCACTGCAAAATGGTGTTGGATTAGGAGTTAGGATACAATTTCAGTAGGGCTCCTTCTTGGAACTCTGAAATTATACCAGAGATGACTTTTTACATACATGGGTTGTGCAAAGCTCTTTCTTAAGGTATGATTAGAACATTGGTGCTTGTGAAATATTCTACCAATTTGGCCCTTGAAATTGTATATTAATTCAGTTGTAGAGCTCTAGCTTACAGGTCTTTTAATAAAGGGGTATGTATTTTTCTAATTTTAAAATTTCAACCTCATCATAGCAATAATTACTGCTACTATTTCCACTACCATATTCATGTTTTGAGTCATTAGTATGTGTCCAATGCTTCCATGAAGAGAGGGGACCTTATTAAGATAACATTTCAGTCTTCCTCTGTGGGAGAGGTATGGGTATATCTGACAACTAGAATGGAAAGCTTCTCATATTTTGGCTGGTGCTTCTTCATTAGGTGGAATAAAGGTGTCAAATCCCTAAACATCTGTTGTAATTTTGGTCTCCACTCAAACTCTGGAGACTCCATTTCCCAAAGGACTAGGGTCATTAAGCTTTCTGATGATTTAACCATACTTATCAGATTTATCAGCTGTCATACCCATATTTTGATTCAATTCCAATGCCATTTAGCTCATAACTGTTCATGTCTTTTGCCCATTTATTAACTGGATTGTTTTTGTTGTTGAGTTTCTTGAGCTCTTTATAGATCCTGGACATTAATCATTTATCAGCTTCATAAATTGTAAATATTTTTCCCATTCTGTCATTTGCCTCTCACTTTGAGTTTTTCCTTTGCAGTGCCAAAGCTTCTTAGACTGATTTCATTCCATTTGTCTACTTTTGCTTTTATTGCTTGTGCTCTGAGGTCTTTTCCAAGAAGTCAATGCCTATGCCAATGTCTTTGAGTTTCCCCAATATTTTTCTCTAAATTTGAGGGTATCACATTGTAGACTTGGATTCTTGATCTATTTTAAATAGACTTTTGTATAAGATAAAAGATAGAGTTCTTGTTTTATACTTCTAAATGCTTAGATCCAATTTTCCCAACACCACTTGTCAAAGAACTGCCCTTTCTTCAGGGACTGCTTTTAGCTCATTTGTCAAAGATTAGTTAGTTGTAGCTGCATGGATTAATTTCTGGAGTCTCTATTCTTTTCCATTAGTCTTCATGTCTATTTTTGTGCCAGTATCAGGCTAATTTGATTATAAATTCCCTGTAGTATGTCTTAATCAGGTATTGTTGTGCCTCAAGCTTTGTTTATGTTTTTAAGATTGTTTTAGTTATTCAGGGTCTATTTTCTTCCATAAATTTTAGCAACATTTTTTTCTAGATCTGAGAAGAATGGCCTTAGTATTTTAATTGGGATTGTACTGAATCTGCAAATTGCTTTTGGTAGCATGAACATTGTGATGAATTTACTTCTTCCAATCCACAAATATGGAAGATTTTTCCATTTTTTGTCTCTTCTATTTCTTTACTGTTTTGTAATTTTCTTTGTAGAGATTTTTCACATTCTTGGTTAAATTTATTCCACAGTTCTAACTTTTTTTGTAGCTATTGTGAATGGTACTGATCTTAAAAGTTCTTTTTGAGCTATGGCACTGTTTATGTATACAAAGGCTACTAATTTTTGTGTGTGTTTTACTTCCTGCAACTTTACCATTCTGTCTTATGAATTCCAATATTCTCTAGTGGAGTCTTTGTTCATCTATAGAAGGATAACTATATCACTGAGGTAAAGTAAAGGTAGAGATATACTATACTTGTTAATATGGAGATGCTGTATTTTAAAAATGGGAATTTCCTCCATATTAAACCATAGATTCAATATAATTCCAGTTACAATTTCTACAGCTATTGTTGTGAAAATATGGCAGGTGATTCCTAAGTTTATATGGAAATGCAAATAGCAAAGAATTTTTCAGATAATTTCGAAGAAGCAAAATGGAAGACAGCTGAGGAAAGACATTTTACCACATACCAAATACCAATTATAAAGCTACAGAAATTAAAGCAGTGTAGAGAACTGAAGGAAGAAGAGCAGGAAGGAGGGAAATATAGGTATCTTCTTAGAATTTTACCTATGAAATACATGAAATCAGTTTTCTTATTAGTAAAAATTTTTAAATAATACATTTTTATCCTCTTCTAAAATTGTTTCAAGATTTCTTATTTCTTATTTAAGGAAAATTTTTAGCATCAACTTGAATCTAGCAACTTTGAGTATTGTTGACTGATCTTTGGATAATCTGTCTTAGGTATAAAAGTGTTACTTCATTTTCCCACCTAACATCTTTTTTTATTTCTTCTGGCTAGGAACTCTAAAACAATGTTGAACTCAAAGTGGAAAACCAATGTGCACATTAGATACATTGTTTGCAGCAAAGTATGGTTAAGATCCTGAAATGGATAGGTGATAGCAAGCAAATAATGTTTGGGGAATAGCAACACTTAGAGTGGACAACTGAAAAATAATAAGCAGGGTGCCAGCATTGTGGTGTAGCAGGTAAAACTGCCTGTGATGCCAGCATCCTATGTTTGCCAGTTCAAGTCCCACCTGTTGTACTTCCAATCCAGTTCCAGGCTTATGCACCTAAGAAAGCAGCAGAGAATGGCCCAAGTGCTTGGGCCCCTGTATCCATGTAGGAGACCCAGAGGAAGCTCCTAACTCCTGGCTTTTATCTGTCCCAATCTTAGCCATTGAGTCCATTTCAGGAGTGAACCAGTGGATGGAAAATCTCTCTCTCCACCTCTCTCTCTCTCTCCACCTCTCTCTCTCTCCACCTCTGTCTGTCTCTCTCTCTCACTGTGCCTTTCAAAATAAATCTTTATAAAAACACATGCTAAGCAGAAGCAAACAGAGAAGACCCAAAGATAAATGATGATTCCTCCTTGCTAAAAGCTACAGCAGGAATATGCTCATGGGTGGTAGGCACAGAAGGCAGAAACTGGACCCTGCATGGCTGGTTCTGGGAAAGAACATTGGCAGCCTTTGCTTTGTTTTGTTTTGTTTTTCAATACAACAAGCTGTTGTCAAAGAGAGTGAGAGGGTGTTGCTGACCTTCCCTTTCTTTCACACTCTCTCTTCCACTTGCTTGCTATTCATGTAACCATATTTTAAGCAGAAATTATATTTCCAATTTTGATCTTTTCCTCAGCTTGTGATATGCTGCTTGGTTCTCTTTAACTTTCAAGATTGCCCATATTTCCTTTATAATCTCAACAAATAGATGTTTCTTTATGTATGGGTATGCATACCCCTTAGCATGCATATGTGTGTCCCTTAAATGAGGGCTTGATACATATATATATATATACATATATACATACATATGTATACATATATACACCCTTTGCCTTTTTTCCAAATTTTATATATATATTTATATATACATATATACTTTTTCCAAACTTTTTATGTATATATGTACATATATATATGTACTTTATATGTGTGTTTGTGTATATATATGTGTATATATACACATAGTTTGGAAAAAGACAAAGTAAAGGCCTGTACTAAGGTCATCCACCCTGGAGAGCTCCTGATAGCAGAGGGACACTATTCATACGAAGTCAAGTTTATGGTTTGCTGATGTCACAATGACTCCACCTAAAACTTTCATGACAACTGTAAGAAGAAAGATGAATCTGCCCCGAATTTTAATAATAGTAAGTTGTTTAGAGGTAAAAAGTGTTGGAGAGAGAGGATTCTAAACAAGTTCATCATCAGATAACCTGGGAGATTTCTAACCTTGTAGATCCTCAGATCTCCTGAGGTTGGAATAGGGTCTAGGAATTTGTAATATTAAAAACTTCTATTTTTGATCAAGCAGATTTTAAATCTCCAGGAATAAAGAAGGAAAGGCCTATGTTGTCTTCATACATAGTTAGCAGTTGTTAAATCCTAAAAATTTCTGTGTGCTTCCATCTGCTCATTGAAGGATCAGAAAAAGAGGATCTTCAAAACATCTGCCAAATATTTGCCTCCATAACACTTTAGAAAATCACTGCATAGATTTGCTGTTGAGCTTGTTTTGGAACTTGTAAGAGGTTTTCATCACAAAGCAGTTTTCAATGGGACCATGTCTTACAGATCTTCAGGATGAAAGCGTAGAACTGACATGTATTAGTTAACCTTTCATTAAAGCTGTTCATTTCAATTCAATTCAATGAGAATTTCCTGACAGGATTTTTCATGAATTGCACTGTTGTATGCTCTAAGGATATGGAAAATAACACCATCTCTGTTCTTGTAAAACATGCCTCTACAAGGTGGAAGGCAAATAATGAACAACAAAAATGAGAAAAAATAAATGATTATACATGAAGATAAGTGCCAGGAAGGACATGAATAGAATATGATGGAAGGTGATTTGATGGCGTGGGATCAGCTGTCTACTTCGCATAGGGTGTTAATGGAAGGTCCCTCTGTGCTGGGACCTGAAGGAAGAGAAGGTATAATTCATCCAAGTGGGAGGGAGAAGAGTTTTCTAGTTACCAGAACAGGAGATTGCAAAGATCCTAAAGGAGTGAAGAATGTGGAATGCTTAAGAAATGACAAGGAAGATTCTCAAGGGAAGAGAGGACAGTGACTTGGACAGGACAAAAGGTGGTGTAGATGCAGAGCAATAATGAGGCTTGAGATTTGCTTTAGACAAAAATGACAGACTATCCTTAAAGGAAAATAACACATATCTCCTTGTGACAACATTAATAGAAGAGTTTCTGGTATTAAAGCTATTCTGAAATATTCATGTAGCCTTGTTGAACTATCTCTTTCACTCAGTTTCTTCATCTGTAAAAAAGAGTTAATAGTACTTCTCATGCAGGCAGGCATTTGGCTCAATGGTTAAGTCTCCTACATCCCATATCAAAGTACCTTGTTTAAGCCACAGCTCCTCTGCTTGTGATCTAGATTCCTGTTAATGTGTACCGTGGTTGCAGCAGGTTGATGGCTCAAGTTCCTGGATCCTTTTTAGCCATAAGGGAGACCCAGTTTGAGCTCAAGTGCCTGGATCCTTTTTAGCCATAAGGGAGACCCAGTTTGAATTCCTAGCTCCTGAATTATTGATCCATCCCTGGTTGTTGAGCATTTGAGGAGGGAACCAGTAGATGGAAGATCTCTGTGTTTGTCACTCTGCCATTCAAAGGTAGCACTCCTGGAAGCCAGCGTTGTGGCACAACGGATTAAGTGGCTGGCTGCAATACTGACATGCCATATGAGTGCTCATTTAAGTCCCAAAATTCTCCGCTTTATCCAGCTCCCTGATAATGTCCCTGAAAAAGAAGTGGAGGATGACTCAAGTGCTTGGATCCCTTCACATGCAAGGGAGACACAGAGAATCTCTTGGCTTTGCTATGGTCTAGCCCCAGCTGTTGTGGCCATTTCAGAAATGAACCAGTTGATAGCAGATCTTCCCCCCTCTCCCCCCCTCCCCCCCCCTCCCCCCTCCCCCTTCTCCCCCCCTCTCTATGTAACTCTGCCTTTCAAATAAATAATTTTTAAAGAAAGCACTCCTTGTGTTACTATAGAAATTAAAATCATAAAGTAAATGTAAAATATCTAACATTGTGGATAGAATATAATGCATTCTTGATGAAGGTTAAGTATTTATTATTTTTATGTGACAGCATATTAGAAAAATAAGTCTGTAGTATCTGGATAAAGTAAGCCTTATTCTTAGGTCTGTATGTTTATGCCTTACTAGAAAAACACTTCTAAATCAACATGGACAATTTAGTATAATTTTATAGATACTATGCATGATTAGTTCTAGTTTTATAGCTACAGGTAGTCAATTATCTTCGTGAGTAAGAACATACTCTAGGAGTGATCACAGTATTGCATCATGCACCATAAGCCAAGTTTTTAAGTAACCAGTGCTTATTTACTTAACATACTGGTCTAAGATTTCATTGCCAAAACCAAGGTCTTGCTCAACAACATAATAGGTATTACATGTAGCGTTCATTGGTGAAATGAGAGATTTCCTCATTCTTACATAATCTGGATGTAAGAATCCATGGAGACCCATATCCTGAACCTATTGGACTAGCACCCAGTGCTTTATTCCCTAATAAAGCCTGTGCCCCTCCATTGGTTCTGGGATATCTGTTTGCCACATGTCTACTAGAAAACACAGACATGGGAATCTACATCAGGTGAAACTCTGGTATTCCTAGAGTATCTTGAAGAGAGAAGTGGAACTTTATCAAGTTTACAGAACAGATTTATTAATTTTATTAATGAATATTTAAAGAATACATGTGTGAAATTTTTACATGAGACTGGCTTTCATTTTAAACAAGTAGTAAGATTGTGAGAAAGTAGCAAACTCCTACCTCAAATTTTATTGGTGGATTAAATATTTTTATAGCCAGAAGAACATAAGAATTATTTGGTATAGCTTTCAACTCCAGTGAATCAGTCTCTGCATCCCAAAGAAGAGCCTTCTTTTGCTATTACCAATTCTCCTTATATAGAAGACTTGACTTCCACTTGAGCTTTTTTGGTAATGGCCATGGAAAAAAAAAACAGAAGCTTCATTATATTATTGCAGTGAGAGCTACAGAATCCCTTTCTGCTATGCAGAAAGTCTTTGTTCAGCCTGAACTGCTGAAATGGCTTTTCCTTACATTCGTATCCAGAGGAGGTTATAAACTGAGATTACATACAGGATTATTCCCTCGCTTCTCCCCCAATTCTACCCTAGAGAAATGTCTCAGCTTAGAACCTTGTATATGCAAAGCTTGGTTCTACTCAGGGAATCCATTGGTAAGACCATTTTTCTTTTTCCTATTCCCTCACAAAGCCATCAAAATGCTATAGATCTTCACTTTCCTCTGCAGATAAAACAGCCCAGAAAAGGCACATAGGAGTAGCTAAGTCGTATGTTTAAGTAGGTGTGGCTTTCAAATCTCCTGGGAAGCTTTTTCAAACTATGTATACCTAGCAGCAATCTTCAAAGAATAGGTTGCTTTTTCCTGAATAAAACCCAGATATGTATAATCGGAAAACTGCCAGGTTAGTAACAAGGAACCACATTTCCTGGGTTAAGTCTGTAAACCTACTGGGTGGGACCCAGGTGTATTAAATGGCATCTAGGCTTGCTTTGATATTCCTTTTCAAATATTTAGTTTTCTAAAACTGAGGACATGTACCTGTTACATATTCCAAGCTGTTATACTCATGTTCTTGGCTGCCGTATTCAAATGACTGTTGAGGACAAGGACTGCTGCTCTGGCCCTCTTTTTTGGGGAGCCATAGTATAGACCAACAAAGAGGCTATTAATCACATTTTTCTGTCTTAGATCGTTCATTTTCTATGGTCTGACTGCCTCCCCAGATTCATGTGTTGAAAGTGAATCAATGTGATACTACTTGTATAAAGAGGTAGGGTATTTTTTTGTTTTTGTTTTTGTGGTTTTTTTTTTTTGTAAATGTAAGTTTCCAAAGTACAGTTTATGGATTATAATGGATTTCCCCACCCCCATAATTTCCCTCCCACTCGCACCCCTCCCATCTCCCGCTCCCTCTCCCATTTCATTCACATCAAGATTCATTTTCAATTATCTTTATATACAGAAGATCGATTTAGTATATATTAAGTAAAGATTTCATCAGTTTGCACCCACACAGAAACACAAAGTGTAAAATGCTGTTTCAGTACTAGTTATAGCATTACTTCACATTGGACAACACATTCAGGACAGATCCCACATGAGGAGTAAGTACACAGTGACTCCTGTTGTTGACTTAACAATTTGACACTCTTGTTTATGGCATCAGTAATCTCCCTAGGCTCTAGTCATGAGTTGCCAAGGCTATGGAAGCCTTTTGAGTTTGCCAACTTTGATCTTATTCCTACAGGGTCATAGTCATAGTGGAAGTTCTCTCCTCCCTTCAGAGAAAGGTACCTCCTTTGATGGCCCATTCTTTCTACTGGGATCTCACTTACAGAGATCTTTCATTTAGGGTGTTTTTTTTTTTTTTTTCCAGAGTGTCTTGGCTTTCCATGCCTAAAATACTCTCATGGGCTCTTCAGCCAGATCCGAATGCCTTAGGGGCTGATTCTGAGGCCAGAGTGCTGTTCAGGACATCTGCCATTCTATGAGTCTGCTGTGTATCCCGCTTCCCATGATGGATCGTTCTCTCCCTTTTTGATTCTATCAGTTAGTATTAGCAGACACTAGTCTTGTTTTGTGATCCCTTTGACTCTTAGACCTATCAGTGTGATCAATTGTGAACTGAAGTTGATCACTTGGACTAGTGAGATGGCATTGGTACATGCAACCTTGATGGGATTGTATTGGAACCCCCTGGCATGTTTCTAACTCCACTATTTGGGACAAGTCTGATTGAGCATGCCCCAAATTGTACATCTCCTCCCTCTCTTAGGACATAGTTACTTTATGAAGATTCTGTCAGCGCAGGTGAGAAGACTTGACCTATGTGATTTTATGAACTGGACAATTATAAGCTTGTTTCAAAATAAGTAAAACCTTAAAACTATGCCACATTTATCTCACAAGGGTATCTGTTAATTATCTGATCCAAAATGATTGGGCCATAGCAAGATTTCAAAGTTGCAAAATATGAATTCTTCAAAGGAACGCTGGGAACCAGATGCCAACATTTGAGAATCACTTGGGTTCACACTTAACAATTTTTTGCTGAGTTTATTCATATCATTTTGGTAGGAGTAGATGAACTGTCACCTGGGCCACTTCCTTCCTAGATAATATTAATTCATTTCTACTTTCATTTACTGTTCAAACAGTAGATAACTATTCTACATTGCTATGTACCAGGCATGTATTACCGAAAGACTCCTTGTTACCATGACACTAATAATACTTTCTCCATATTCAATACTTTTCACTTAGAATTTCCTCTCTATCTCCATGATCTGTGAGGTTTTTTTTTTTTTCAATTTCTAGGTCCTGCTCAAATTCTATTTCTCTAAGAAACATTAAATGATTAATTCTTTTGGAGGAATCTTAGTATTTTTTTTTAATTATTTTTTTTTAACTTTTATTTAATGAATATACGTTTCCAAAGTACGAATAATGGATTACTATGGCTTCCCCCCCATACCGTCCCTCCCACCCACAACCCTCCCCTTTCCCACTCCCTCTCCCCTTCCATTCACATCAAGATTCATTTTCGATTATCTAATATACAGAAGATCAGCTTAGTATACATTAAGTAAGGATTTCAACAGTTTGCTCCCACACAGAAACATAAAGTGAAAAATAATAGATGATTTTTTTTAATGATGATGAAATCAGATCAGACCTATTGTCATGTTTAATCCCAGTGAGAGTCAAGTTGGGAGTTGATAGTTTCTATTCTTTTCTTTTCTTTTTTTTTTTTTTTTTTTTTTTTTACAGAGGATCAGTTTAGTATGCATTAAGTAAAGATTTCAACAGTTTGCACCCCCATAGAAACACAAAGTGAAATATATTATTTGAGTACTCGTTATAGCATTAAATCTCAATGCACAGCACATTAATGACAGAGATCCTACATGAGGAGTAAGTGCACAGTGACTCCTGTTGTTGACTTTACCAATTGACACTCCTGTCTATGGCATCAGTAATCTCCCTATGCTCCAGTCATGAGTTTCCAAGGCTATGGAAGCCCCTTGAGTTCTCCGACTCTTATCTTGTTTAGACAAGGTCATAGTCAAAGTGGAGGTTCTCTCCTCCCTTCAGAGAAAGGTACCTCCTTCTTTGAAGACCTGTTCTTTTCACTGAGATCTCACTCACAGAGATCTTTTGCCAGAGTGTCTTGGCTTTCCATGCCTGAAATACTCTCATGGGCTTTTCAGCCAGATCCGAATGCCTTTAGGGCTGATTCTGAGGCCAGAGTGCTATTTAGGGCATCTGCCATTCTATGAGTCTGCTGAGTATCTCACTTCCCATGTTGGATCACTCTCCCCTTTATTTATTCTATCGGTTAGTGTTAGCAGGTACTAGACTTGCTTATGTGCTCCCTTTGACTCTTAGTCCTTTCATTATGATCAATTGCGAACTGAAATTGATCACTTGGACTAGTGAGATGGCATTGGTACATGCCACCTTGATGGGATTAAATTGGAGTCCCCTGGTATGTTTCTAACTCTACCATTTGGGGCAAGTCAGCTTGAGCATGTCCCAAATTATATATCTCTTCCCTCTCTTATTCCTACACTTATGTTTAACAGGGATCACATTTCAGTTAAATTTCAACACTTAAGAATAACTGTGTATTAATTACAGAATTAAATCAGTCATATTAAGTAGAACAGACAAAAAAACTACTAAGAGGGATAATGTATTAAGTTGTTCATTAACAGTCAGGGCTATGCTGATCAAGTCACCGTTTCCCATAGTGTCCCTTTCACTTCAACAAGTTTCCTTTTTGGTGTTCAGTCAGTTGTCACCGATCAGGGAGAACATATGGTATTTGTCCCTTTGGGACTGGCTTATTTCACTCAGCATGATGTGTTCCAGATTCCTCCATTTTGTTGCAAATGACTGGATTTCGTTGTTTCTTACTGCAGTATAGTATTCTAAAGAGTACATATCCCATAATTTCTTTATCCAGTCTACCGTTGATGGGCATTTAGGTTGGTTCCAGGTCTTAGCTATTGTGAATTGAGCTGCAATAAACATTAGGCTGCAGACCGCTTTTTTGTTTGCCAATTTAAATTCCTTTGGGTAAATTCCAAGGAGAGACCTCGAATAGCTAAAGCAATCTTGTACAACAAAAACAAAGCCGGAGGCATCACAATACCAGATTTCAGGACATACTACAGGGCAGTTGTAATCAAAACAGCATGGTACTGGTACAGAAACAGAAGGATAGACCAATGGAACAGAATTGAAATACCAGAAATCAACCCAAACATCTACAGCCAACTTATATTTGATCAAGGATCTAAAACTAATTCCTTGGGCAAGGACAGTCTATTCAATAAATGGTGCTGGGAAAATTGGATTTCCACGTGCAGAATCATGAAGCAAGACCCCTACCTTACACCTTACACAAAAATCCACTCAACATAGATTAAAGACCTAAATCTACGACCTGACACCATCAAGTTACTAGAGAACATTGGAGAAACCCTTCAAGATATTGGCACAGGCAAAGAGTTTCTGGAAAAGACCCGGGAGGCACAGGCAGTCAAAGCCAAAATTAACTATTGGGATTGCATCAAATTGAGAAGTTTCTGTACTGCAAAAGAAACAGTCAGGAGAGTGAAGAGACAACCGACAGAATGGGAAAAAATATTTGCAAACTATGCAACAGATAAAGGGTTAATAACCAGAATCTACAAAGAGATCAAGAAACTCCACAAAAACAAAACCAACAACCCAATTAAGAGATGGGCCAAGGACCTCAATAGACATTTTTCAAAAGAGGAAATCCAAATGGCCAACAGGCACATGAAAAAATGTTCAAGGTCATTAGCAATCAGAGAAATGCAAATCAAAACCACAATGAGGTTCCACCTCACCCCGGTTAGAATGGCTCACATTCAGAAATCTACCAACAACAGATGCTGGCGAGGATGTGGGGAAAAAGGGACACTAACCCACTGTTGGTGGGAATGCAAACTGGTCAAGCCACTATGGAAATCAGTCTGGAGATTCCTCAGAAACCTGAAGATAACCCTACCGTTCGACCCAGCCATCCCACTCCTTGGAATCTTAGTATTTTTATGAGCTTTTTGTTTTTATTTTAATTTGTCATTCTATTTTGTCATACATTTTCAATGTTTCTCCTTTTCCGAGTTGTGTGTATCTAGATGGTAGAAATCATACTGTGTTCTGTTCTTTTTGCTTCAGGCCAAGGCTTTAACCTGCTGCGCCACAGTGCCGGCCCCATACTGTGTTCTTTTCTTATGGGCCTAAGCATAGTATCTTATATCTAGTTGGTATCTAATACATTACTGAATTGTGTTAACACAAGGCTTCTGGAGCAATTGAAAAGGAAAATCTATTACTTTGCTTTCTTTCTGATATGCATATATATATATATATATCATTAAAGATAATAGAGAGCATCGAAAGGTATTTATCACTGTCGACAGAATTCAAATTGCTTGCTAATATTTATGAAGCTTAACTGTATCTTAAGAATATACATCAAAGATTTTTCCCCCTACTTCTTTGAAGAACAATACTTTTATTTTTGGGGGGATTTCACGGAGTTTGTAGATCACTTTATATAGTACAGATATTTTTTCAGTATTAGTTCTTCCAACCCCTGAATGTGAGATATCTATCTTATTTGTATTTGTGTGTTCTTCCATTTCTTTCATCGATATTATATAGTTCATTTATTTCACCTCTGATCAAATTTATTGCTAGATATTTTCTTTGTAGTCACTATAATTGGGATTATTCTCTAAATTTATTTTCAGATAGCTCACTATTAGCATATATAAATTCTTCTTTTGTGTCTTGATTTTATATTCTTCAACTTACTACAGTTGTTTTAGCGTCATTAAATTGTTTTCCCATGAAGTCTTCAGGGTTTTCCTTTTACAGGGTCATATTATCTGCAAATAGAACATTTTTACTCCTTTATCCAAGTTGGATGCCCTGTATCCCTTTCTCTGCTTAATTGCTCTAATACTTATAACACAATTTTATAAAGAAACTTTCCCTATATAAATAAATACTATTTTAAAAACACTTGAAGTAGGAAAAAAACTATATTTGAGATAGGTATTTCATCCTGAAGTCTAGAGCTTTCTTCATATAGTCATAAATTTCTCAGAATGAAGTGATTATTTTTCCACTGTTTATCAAATCAGCAAGCCTGTTTCTGAGGCTCTGAGGAATATTTACAGGCTGCAACGTGCCCTATTAACCAAAAATGATTGGCACAGTGCTTGGTTAGTAACTTTGGTACAAGTACTTTCTGTACTTCTTTACAAGGCACAAGCTTCTATCTTGAGTTATTATTGACTTCTACTTTTTTAAAAAAGTGTTATTTCTTAATTTGTAATTATGCCTTAGGCTGAAGAAAGACTTAACTGTGTCAGTTTTAATCCTGGTGGAGTAGATTTTTGGATTGAGTTGCAATGTTAAGCAACTGAGAGATATTAAATTTAGGGATTAATGTTAAATGTTAATGACAGGTAGTGTAACTTAATCTATGAGGGTAAGAAGTTACCATTCTTATTGATTTTGACAGTAAAGGGAGATGCAGGAGTCATTACTAAATAAGGGAGACCAGAGAAAAGTGGGGAGAACACAGATAGGAAATTACAAAAGTTAATTACCTCTTTAGACAGCTTCAGTAAAATTTTAGGCAGGGACAGAGTGGCATAAGCCAAAATGAAATTGAAAGAAAAAAGAAAGTATACAATACTCAGTCAGGACTCTGAGACCACAGATCCATCTTGAGTTTGGCAGCAAATTTTGCTTGTGTGTATTCTCAGGGATTCACCACAATTAAGTTCTTTGTATGGAATAATTCTTTGTTCTTTTTATCAAATATAATCATCACTTTTGAGTACCTCCGTTTAAATAGTGTGTTACTGAGGCCGGCGCTGTGGCGCAGCGGGTTAACACCCTGGCCTGAAACACCGGCATCCCATACGGGCATGGGATCGAGACCCGGCTGCTTCTCTTCTGATCCAGCTCTCTGCTATGGGCTGGGAAAGCGGTGGAAGATGGCCCAAGTCCTTGGGACCCTGCACCCACATGGGAGACCCAGAAGAAGCTCCTGGCTCCTGGCTTCAGATTGGCGCAGCTCTGGCCGTTGCGGCCTCTCCTCTCTCTGTTAACTCTGACTTTCAAATAAATAAATCTTTTAAAAAATAGTGTATTACCCAGATTCAGATAATATAGTGTAGCAGCTCACAAAGTTGGTCCCCCTTGCTGCTAGGACTCCCTGGACACTTCAAGTCTAAACTACTTTCATAATAATCCTCAAAGGTTGTTTTCATTTGTACAATGTTGACACTTGAACTGATGGTGCAAAAATAGTAGAAGTAGTAGAGGTAGGTAGCACAATAACTACCAGAGGCTGGAAGGTTGTGGGGAAGGACTGGGGATTTATTAACCCAAGGCTACAATGTTTCAGATACGGGGAGAAAATTTGGAGATTTCTTGCAGAGCAAGAGGACTATGGTCAATACACACGTAAACATACACACACACACACACACACACACAACCAAATAACTGACTAAATTTCAAATGTCTTGTTGTAAAAATTGATTGGCAAGTTATGTGATGGATATATTAATGAACTTGATTTATTCATGCCACGTTGTATAAATATGTCCAAGCATCCCTTTGCACCCTAAACAAATATGCAAGTATTTACTAAAATAGTAATAGCAAATTTAAATTATAAAGGAAAACAAAGTTTAATATTTCTAAATTATATTATTTTGAACTCTTTACTAAAACTCAGTAAACTTTGCCTATTATATTACATCTCTCTCTCTCTCTCTGTCTCTAATTCTCAGCTTAATTCTACCTCTCATTCAGGCTTTCAAAAATAAAATCTTTTGATTTTAAAAAGTAAAGATAAATATTATTTTGAAAATCAGAGCAACATAATTAAAGGGAGAGACAGAGAAAGAGCTCTAGTCCACTGGTTTGTTCCCCACAGGGCCACAACAGCTACTGGCACTCCAATTTATGGTATGCCTGTGCTGGAAGGCAGTGGCTAACCTGCTGTACCACAATGTCAACCCCTGTTCATTTTGTTGATTTATTTCCATGTCTGTTCAGAAGCTTTTTAGTTGTATGCAATTCCATTTGTTTATTTCTGCCTTTGTTGACTGCTTTGGGAGAGTGTCAAAAAAATCATTGCCCTGATCAATATCATGAAGTGTTCCCCCTATGTTTTCTCCTAGTAGTGTGGGGAGCAATTGAGACTAGACTAAATTACTGGAATTAAGACTTATTCTATGCATCTGCTTTCCCACAATATGGCGCTGAGAGAGCAAACAACCTCTACGCAGCTGCCTCATCAGTCTGATAACCTGCAGGAGCTGATCCTGCTCCTGATTGGAGGAGAGCAGTGTGCTCGGTGTGTGGGTAGCAGAGTTGGGATTGGTGGAAGAGGACTATAAAGGAGGAGAGAGACAACATGCACCAGGAACATCTGAAGGAACACCTGAGCAGCCCCCGAGAGAGCCGGCTGGTGGTGTGCCGCTCCTCCGTGGAAGCGGGGAAAGTGGCAGGGGGTGCCGCCCCTCCACGGAGGTGGAGGGGTCGGCAGCCAACCCAGGAAGGACCAGCAGCAAACCCGGGAAGGGCCAAACAGACAGAAGAACAGCGCAGGGTCCTGTGTCGTTCCTCCGCGAATGGGGGAGCGACATAGTAGTTTTAGAGTTTCAGGTCATAAAGCTTTTAATCTCTTTTGAGTTGATTTTCCTATATGTGTAAGATAAGGGTCTAATTTCATTGTCAACAGTTGAAGATTGTTTTCCTAACAATATTTATTGAAGGGACTGTCCTTTCCCCATTGTGTGTTCTTGGCACCTTTGTTAAAAGTCAGTTTACCATAATGAGTAAGATAATTTCTGGGTTTTCTATCCTATTCTATTGATTAATGTATTTGTTCTTTATACCAGCACCAAATTATTTTGATTACAATTCTTTGTATATATAATTTTTGAAATCGGAGTGTGATGTGTCCAGATTAGTTCCTTTGCTCAGAGTCTTCTATGATTTTGTATAATTTTAAGGAATATTTTTTCCATTTCTATGAAAAAATGATACTGGAATTTTAATAGGGATTGCATGAATCTATAGATTTCTTTGGGTAGCATGGATATTTTAAAACAATATTCTTCCAACAAATGAACATAGGATTTCTTTGCATTTGTGTTTTCTTCATCAATGTTTTATAATTTTCATTATACAGCTTTTGAACTCCTTAAATTTGTACTTAAGTATTTAGTTTTTACTGCTTTTATAAATGAGTTTACATCCTTAATTTCCTTCTTGGATGGTTAATTATTTGTGTATGGAAATGCTACTGATTTTTACATTTTGATTTCATATCCTATAACATGACCAAATTTTATCATTCTAATCTTTTAGTAAAGCCTTCAGGATTCTCTATTTGTGCAACTGTGAGATTATTTTACTTATTCTTTTCTTATTTGGGTACCTTTTATTTATTGGCTAATTTCTCTGGCTAGGAATTCAAGTACTCTATTGAAAAGAAGTGGTGAGAGTGGGCATTCTAATCTTCTCCCTGACCTTTCATGATACTAATTATCTTTCTCTGTCTCTGTGCAGCACATTCTTAAGAATCATTAGTGAAGTGGTCAGGTAGCGACAATTTTTTTCAGTTTGTTTGTTTTGGAAGATCTTTATTTCACCTTCATATATAAATGACAGCTACACTTGGTATAGTTTTCTGGGTTGACAGTTTTTTTTTCCTTTTAGAACTTGGACTATATCTCTATTCTTTCCTAGTTTGCAGGGTTCTGATGAGAAATCTACTTTCAATCTAATTGGAGTTCCTTAAAGTAATCTGGCATTTCTTTCTTGCACATTTTATGATTCTTTCTATGTTTTTCTTTTGAAAATTTGAATATAATGTGTCATGGTGAAGCTCTTTTCTGATCATGTCTATTTGGAATTCTAGGTGATTCCTTAGTGGGGTGTCCATTTCTTTATAAAAATTAGGAAATTTTCTGCTATTTCACCAAATAAGTCTTCTATGCCATGTTGTTTTTCCATGCATTCAGGAACTCCTAACACATTTATTTGGCCTCTTCATAATATACCATAGATCTCAAACACTGTTTTCAGGTTTTCTTGTTTTTTTTGGGGGGGTATCTGAGATATTTCCCAAAGATTTGTCTTCTAACTTGGATATTCTTTGTTCTGCCTCATTGAGTCTGTTGTTAATACTTTTCACTGTGTTTTTTTATTTAACATATTAAATTCTTTTCTAATAGTTCAGTTTGATTTTTCTTTAGCATCTGTTTCTCTCAGCGTAATTTTTCATTCATGTAATGTATGGATTTTTTAACTTATGTAATTTCTTCTCTGCATTTTTCAGTAATCTTACAATAATTCTTTTGAATGCCTTTTCAGGCATTTTGTTAATCTCCTCTTCTTTATAGTCTATTATTAAAACATTATTGTAGCCGGCGCCGTGGCTCAATAGGCTAATCCTCCACCTTGCGGCGCCTGCACACCGGGTTCTAGTCCCGGTTGGGGCGCCGGATTCTGTCCCGGTTGCCCCTCTTCCAGGCCAGCTCTCTGCTATGGCCAGGGAGTGCAGTGGAGGATGGCCCAGGTGCTTGGGCCCTGCACCCCATGGGAGACCAGGAAAAGCACCTGGATCCTGGCTCCTGCCATTGGATCAGCGCGGTGCGCCGGCTGCAGCGGCAGCCATTGGAGGGTGAACCAACGGCAAAGGAAGACCTTTCTCTCTCTGTCTCTCTCTCTCACTGTCCACTCTGCCTGTCAAAAATAAAAAAATAAAAAAATAAAAAAAACATTATTGTGTTCCTTTTGAGTCATATTATCTTCCTTGTTTAGTTTTCTTGTGTGTTTCTATGCTTATTTTTATTCATTTCAGAATCGCTTATTGGTATTTCCTCTTAAAAATTTCTTTTTAGTGAATGTTCCTTTATGGCTTACTGGAATGCCTGTACCTTTACAGATATCCAGATGTGTGAGCTTTGTGGTCCAGGGAGCTTTGGAGTTTGTGAGTGGGGCAAGGATCCAGGGTGACATTCATGTTCGGCATTGTAAATCTCCTCTATTATCAGTTGATAGGAGGGGATGATCATGCTGGTGGGAGTGTTCAGTCAGTGCTTCTCAATGCCAAGGTGACCCAGCTTCCTAAGGTGAGCTAACACTGCCTGCACACAGCATCCACTCACTTGCATGAATCCCACAATAACCTTTCAAGCCTTCTGGGGTTCTGAGCTTCTAGAATGATTGCCCAAAGACCCAACAATACCTCACACCCTTTTCAGTTTTCCAGCCTATTGCACAGTCACAGGATTCCCACAGTCATAGAGGGAAGGGGATCCCATCTCTGCCCTCTGAGCCTCCCTATCCATGGGGATAGCCACCCCAGCCCTGAAGACAGCTGCCTGCCTGACAAATTGGTAAGTGCCTATCCTGGGAAGCTGGGTCCAGTGTTTGGCTGTGGGGAGAGGTGGAGAGCAACGTCCCCTCCCTTCTCCCTTCATGGCATTTACTAGGTACCCTGCTCTCTGCCAGTTCTCAAGGATGGACCACAGATTTCTCCCACAGACCAAATCCACCAATGGCACAAGGGCTGTAGCAGCCTCCACTTGCTTATTCCAAGAAGGTGGTGCTTCCCCCCAACTCCCACCAGATGCTGGGTGCCTTGTTTGGGGGAAGGGAGGAAGCATTGCTTTGAGGAGTTAAGTAGGCTGCCTGATACCTGCCAACTCTTCAGGTTGCACTCAAAGGGACCCCACAGGGTTCTCCATCAGACAAGATCACTGGTGGTATGTGGGGTGCTGCAGAGTCCTTTCACCTCACTCTGAGAAGACAGTGTCCCCATGAGCTGTTGGATATGAAAGTTGCCTGGCTTCTTGCCAGCTGCTATATGTATAGTCTGCAGCTGCAAAGAGTTTTCTTTGTGTAGACTTTGCACTGAAAACTCTCCATTTGTCCCCTGGAAACATGTTTCCTCCCCTGTTCTGGAATCTTCCCATGGTCAACATCAGTGTATCTCTTCCGTATACATTTTTCTGTAGTTGGCATTATCACTTCATAATTCTGAAATCTTTCCATATCAGCACACATATGTTGCATTGTTCTTTCTCTTAGGATCTTCAGCACCAAAGTGTGAGGGAATTTTGCATGCAAATCTTGACTTAAGAAAATCCTCTCAGGAAAATCTTTTATGGTGCTAAGGAAAGCAAGATAGTAAATGAAAGCTAATCAGCAAAGAAATGAGATCGGGTCAAGTCTATCCTCAACCTGAACCCTCATGGAATTGTGAAGCATAAATGTACCTTGTGTTTTGCACTGCTGAGAGATAAGAAGGCTGCACTTTTATACCCCTGTGTCTGTCAGTCATTGGATACAGGCCATTCCAGAGGGGAAGCATGTGACTTGCAGGTACCCTAAGGGAAATGGCTTCATTTGCCCTGAGTAGCCCTCCAGGAAAGATTGTCAACAGGTGCACCTACAATAGTTGATAGTAAAGAATATCAAACCAGTGAAAACAATCTCTTAGATATTGGCAGGGCTATAGCAGCCTTTGTGATACCTGTGCATAAGAATCTATGGCTTGGTTCCCACTAGAATTGTATTCTAGAGACTACTGTGGAGTCTGTTATCTAAATGCTGTAATGATTATTATAATGCAACACCTACATAGCATATATTCATCATGGAAATCTCATATGTATTCACTATCTTAATTCTGATAACAATATGATGGAGATGCTATGATTGCCTTTACTTCATAAATGAAGAAAAGGAGGCACAAGGATATGGCTACAAAATCAACAGCAAAATAGCATTTGAACCTAGTCACCCCATCTCTAGAGCTTCTCATCTAATATGAAATTTTAAACAAAACATACATCCCCTAAGTGGTGTTAGGTTACAATCTAGGACACAATGATTATATTGAGAATTAACACTGGACTCCAAAGCAGCTATCTCTATATTAGAGTGAATGACACAAGCAGACTGTCAGAGACATTAAATGAAAGAGAAAAGCAGATCAGAGTTCTAAACAAAGGCTATCAAAGAATAGACACTGGAGTAGTAGATGAAAGTAGAAAAAGGAAGTTATTAGAGTGTGAGTCATACCTGTGCCTGTGTTGGGTCATAGAGTGGGATAGGAGCTGTGACAAGATTGCCAAGGAAATTGAGTCACTAGCCTGGAGCTGCCTATGATTCCTCTTGAGACCCTTGTCTTACTGTGGCACACCAAATCTCATTGCAGTTCTTGTAACATTTGTATTACAATAAATCTTCACTAATATTTTGCCCACTTTTTCTGAACCAAAGGAAATAATAAATCCCACCTGATTATGAGATGCCTCATTTTATAAATGAGGTCCCAAAATAAGTTGTTTCCTTTCATGCCTTAACTATTGCGGGCTCAAAGCTAAGTTTGATTTCAAAAGTCAGAATTTTTTTTCTGATTTTTATAAAATATCAGTACAGGGTTTGCACATGGCACATTGTTTTTAAATCTTTAATTTTACTGCTTTATGAGTTTAGTATTTTAAGAATCTTTTTTGAAAGCAAACACAGTATAAATTCTAAATAGAAACGTGGGAAAGGTGGAAATACTGTGATGCAGGAATAAATGGCAAGGTCAATCAGTAGACACAAAACATGATTGGTAAGAACAGGTAACAAAAGGAATCGGATGGATATGTGCGTTCAGAAAAGCACACAGCTCCTTATAGGGAAGCCAAGAGTGCCTATGAAATCATCTCCTTTCACAACAGAAGCAAATGTTTGATGCTGGGTAAAGGAAGGTAGAAGTTCATACTTACTATGACCAGTCCTACTTATGGAGGTTTTATGTAATCAACAATTGTAAGAAGCTATTAAAAATGTAAACATTGAAGTGATAGGAAATGTGGAGTAACTATATATTAAACACACATAAATGCAGAAATTCTAAGTTCTAAAATTTTCTTGGAAATCTATGAACCATCAATAGCAATATACAAAGCTCAAAAAGTAATACATATGGCCGGTGCCACGGCTCACTTGGCTAATCCTCTGCCTGCGGTGCCAGTACCCCAGGTTCTAGTCCCGGTCGGGACGCCAGATTCTGTCCCGGTTGCTCCTCTTTCAGTCCAGCTCTCTGCTGTGGCCCAGGAGAACAGTGGAGGATGGCCCTAGTGTTTGGGTCCCTGCACCCCATGGGAGACCAGGAGGAAGCACCTGGCTCCTGGCTTCGGATTGGCGCAGCGTACTGGCCATAGCAGCCACTTGTGTGGTGAACCAATGAAAAAAGGAAGACCTTTCTCTCTCTCTCACTGTCTAACTCTGCCTGTGGGGAAAAAAAAAAGTAACACATATGAATGAAACTTGCATTTTGAGATTTGATTATTGTTTATACCCTTGTCTACTCTTGAGGAACAGTGGTTTTTCTACTTACTACTTGGTTAATCCTTTATTTGGTGGCGGGTTAAGCTTGTGATTATAAAATAAGCTTAACATGTGCCGTTTTAAAACTTAAAAGAAAAAATATAAAGGAGGGAGCGTGGGGCATGGGTAGAAGGGAAGATAGGGTGGAAAATATCATTATGCTTTTAGCTCTGGATGTATGAAATAAAACTTGTTCACCTTACATAAATATTAATAATAGTAATAAAGCCTCAGTTTAGAGTACTTGATAGTCTGGGCAATTTTCCAATAATCTGCAAAGACCAGTTCAAGAGTAATGGGAAAGTACGTCCCAAATCTGAACTCATTAGAGTTCCATGGGAACAATTTTCTAAAAATTTTCTATTAATGGAATCCACCAATTAATTTTGCTACAGCACTGCAGTTAAAATTCCTACGATGTATCTTGTTTGGCATCAGTTCCAAAGTACTAGAGGGAGAATCTTTGATACAACACAAATGTTATGACTGAAGGTGCTTTTACGGAAAGAAATGTCATTCTTACTACAGGCACCTTTGTAAAGGACTTAGAAATAGCGCCTGGCCTTTGGTGAAAATGGTCAGTGAATGTGATCTCAGTGTTAGTTTGGATAACATGACAGTAAGGTAGAATGCACAAAGACTACCAATTAGTTGAGGACTTCCTTTTAATTTTCCAACCCAAGTTTACTTTTTCTGTTATGACTTTTTCTATTTACCATGCACTTGCTTGAAAATACAAAGAAAAAAAAATAGATGTGCAACTTTTAGTTGTGTTTTAGGAACTTAGGGGTTTAAACTTTTTTGTTTCTTAAAAACATGCAAAACACTTATGTAAATATTCATGATCTATCTGTACCACTGATCTGCTGTAATAATAATCTTAGTGTTCCCAGTGCAGAGAAGGGAACACAGACAAAGGTTAAGTGACTTGCCTACTTGGCAGGAACAGAACTAGAACCTCTGTCACTTGGCAGTTGATTCTCATCAAGGCCCAACACCATTTCTCTACCACCATTATTATCTACCAGTCACTGAAACATTCATGAACTTCTGTCACCACATGGATTGATTGACGTCCTGAAAATGTGGCTAACTATTCCTTACCTCTTTCTCTCAATAACAAAAAGCTCTGGTTAGCGAATATGTGTTCTTAATATTCAAAAAATTTAAATTTTCACTTCTGATATACTTTGAAGGTATAATTTAACTCTGAAACAGAATTTAAGACTAACATAAATGTATGGATATACTCTGGTAAAGAAAATTACACAGCAGAACACACCCTACAATTAGCCAGCTCTCACTAGAGTGTCCTACTTATAAATCAACACAAAGTTGGCTTACAGCAGTATCATGGAAATGGTACATGAGACTAGATTTAGAAAACACTTTTGAAAGAGTTGGCATGTTTTCATGAAAGATTAGGTGTGGGAGAAAGAAGCTAAATCCTAACTTTTGGGTCCTAGAAGCAGGGTGAATGTGGAAACATTTTCTGAGAAGAGAATAGAAGAATAGGCTTAGGGAAAGGAAATAATTTGGCTTGGAAAATGTTTTAAATTGGAACTTGTTTAGGTGGAGAGATCATATAGTTACATATTTTGGACTGAAATTCAGGAGATTAGAGCCAGAGAAATATGGAGTCATTGATGTCAACAAGATAGCTGACTTGAGATGCCTAATGTTTATTACCTGCCCCTCCAACAAAAAGACCAAAACAGCAGATAAAGAATCCTTTTCACCTAGACTCTGTGGAATGCAGAATCTCATTCAGGTTAACCACACAGAGTGGTAAACAACACATCACCTCTATCACCTCATCTTCCAAGTTGGGATCGGCTCAAAACCAGGACAAACTTCTTCCATAATGAAAAATAAGCAGGAGCTGGCTAACAGTCCCCATTACCACTATAGACCTCTCTAATCTTTGCTACTATGGGATTTTGAAGTGCTTGTAGGCTCTGAGTTCAGATTAGGGAGTTGGAAGAATTAACAGGGCTCATTATTCAATAGAGGGAATCCATGCTTTGTCCTTGCTTTATGACCCAAGCTGCTACTTTACTGCACCATCTTGAAACCAGAGCCACTACTAGAATGCCTTGTCCCAAAATAATGGTCAATTGTATCAATACTCTCATGAATTCAAGATGACAGCCTTCACTACTGGGTTTTGTGCCGTGATGTTCATTAGTGGCACTACTAGAAATGAAGTTTTAATTGTAATGAATTAAAAACATATCTGAAGAGAGAAATGGGAGACAGAATAAAGAACCAATTCTAGTATTTTGCCAGGCAACACAGAAGAAAAATAAGTTATTATTGTAGCCTCTGGGGTCAATGCTTTTGGTTTCTTTCAGTGTCTTTAAATTGCTCAGTAACAGTTTTAGAGAAGTGAAAAGTTGGATTTAGCCAACAACAAGTTTTCCAGTGAATATGGGGAGAGCAGAGAAAAGCAGCAGAATTAAGAATGTATGAAGAAGATTGATTATAGTAATAACCGTGGGATCTAAACTTGGTAAACAGGGAGATCAGTGTATGTGTAGATAAGTGGAAAATTTTTCATAAATGGAGAAATTGGTTCAGTGAGTGAAATTCTATAGCTTCTATTCTTTCTTCAATGTCATTATTTTCCTGGCACAAGGTTTCTTAGGAATGTGACTATCATATCATTTTACATTAAAATATCAGTCTATGTTAAAATAGTAATTTGCTGGCAACTCAGTTACAGTAATACTGTTATGAGCTGACTATCTACACACTTTCATTTATGTGTCAAAACACATAAATTACAGGGGAGCCCACACAACTAGCATTGCCTTTTTCTCCTACTCTACCTAAATATGTATTGACTCATCAACTCAAACTCTATCCAAGTAAATCCCTAGCATTCTTTCCTCCGTGGTATCTCTCCTATTTGTTTCCTCCTTGTCATGCTCCTCTGCCATCCTTAGCGATATAACTTCCATCTAAAGACTCCATACTATGTTGTCTTGAAAGATTGACTTTCAGACTCCGTTACAAATGCTCCATTTGCAAACTAAGTGTCTCAAACACAGCTTATGTTTCTTAACATCCTTATATAAACTGTTCCTATCTCTGTAACACTTTCCAATTAATCTGCAAGCTCCTATGACTTTACATTGTTCTGTGTCTTCTTACTTTCTTCCCTGTTTCCATTCTATATCTCATCCTGTCTATGCCTAAACTTGACCCTGGAAAATTCAGAAATGTCCATTGTGCATTTGGCCTCCTGTGAGAGACAGACTTTGAGAACCCTGAACACTAGGAGACCACAACTGGCTGGCACAGTGTTTCTTTGGCGGCCTTGGTTTGGAAACACTTCACAGGCTATTTCTTGTGAGCTGGGCAGAGATTGCTTTTTTGGAAATCTCCATCATAGTCAGCTGCTTGTTGGCTGGCCTCTGTGCGAATTGGAGCATGATCTCTCAGAAAAAGGCAAGTCTGTGTAGGAATACATTTGTTAAAGGAGAAAATGGTTATGATTTTGTGAATTCAGAACCCATGACTAACCAGCTTCCTTCACTTCCTTCAAACATACAGGGTGAATAAAAAGACAAATTTAATTATTTAAACTAGTCTCCCTTTCTAAAAAAATTTTTAATGGGCAAGAAAAGAAAATAGCCTTTCTTATATTCATGCCATAGTGATCTGACAGCATAGTTGGAACAGCTGATGCTCTGGCTAACTTCTTTAGAAAACTTGGCCAGAGAGAAAGGCACACATTTAAGATAAGTTATTGGTTTTGTAAAGCATACTAGAAACTAGAACTGGTTTCAGATAAATAAACTAAAGAATGAGCTCGGAGCTGGGTGTGGGAGGCTCCTTGTAGACAACACAGTGGTGATGTCTGCAAGCCAAGTGAGTGCTGGCAGAGGCAGGGCGGCCTCACGGAATTCTCCTCACCAGGATGTGGAGACAATGCAATCACCAGGAGCACAAAATTAGAATTGTTGGGCTGGATAATGCAGGGAAAATGCCATGCATTACCAATTTTCTGTGAATTAAATTGTACACACATTTCCTAAAATGGCAAGCAATGTAGAATAGATAGTGATTAAGAATACGTATTTCCTACCGTGAAATATTGGTGGCCAAGAACCTGTTCATTCTTCCTGGAACACTTACTGTACTGATGTAGTTTGTAATAGTTGTTGTGGACAGTACAGCCAGGCAGAGAAGAACTATAACTAGAGACGAATCCCATAAAGAGATAGCACATGAGGACCTAAGGAAAGCTGGCCTGCTGATTTTTGCTAATAAACAAGATGTTAAAGAATGCATGTCTGTAGCAGATATATCTCAGTTTTTGAAGCTAACTGCTCTCAAAGGTCACCAGTGGATCCAGGCGTGCTGTGTTCTTACTGGGGAAGGGTTATGTCAAGGACTAAAATGATGATGTCATGATTTAACATTAGACTATCTCTACTGACCACTTCTTATGGACTTTTGTGTCCATATGGACTTCACCTGAAAGCTGCCACAATTAATGGTTCAGATATATTTATAGTAAATTGATTTAAACTTTATTTGTAAGAAGGAAAATTTAAGACCACTTGTTTGGAAGGTGAGACTTCATCTTTGTTTTTAATTTACTTTCTCATTAGTCCTTCCAAAGTAAGTTATTCAAGCTGTGACTGACATTTTTTTCATAATGAAAGCTCTCGGGACATTGTGTAGCCTGTGATAAGTGCAAAGAGAAAGGAATGCATTTTGAACTTATAAGAGCTTTGGTATCAGTTTAGCCCTCCCTAGTTGAATATTGTTATCTTGTTCCATTAAGTCAAAATACAAATCAGATACTTGTTTTCCAATATTTTAAAATTTAACATGACTAATAAAGTGTTTTACATAAGCTTGTGTATGTGTTGTATATATACCTCAAGTCCAGTTAGTAGCTTTGGTTTACATGCTAAAGAAAAGTGAGTAGCACAAAAATTAATATCCTTGCTTATAACCATTATGCAATGAGTATTGGCTTTGGTGGTAAGTGCCATTTTGTTTGTTTTCTCTTTGTTCTCTGTATTGAGCTAACCAACCCCCGAATCATGGAGCTACTTCAGAAAAAAAGGAAATGTTAAAGGCTTGATATATCTACCTTTTTTCATGCTCAAGCACACATTTGAAAACATGTAATCTTGCTAACTGGAATATTTATCAAGTTATTTTCATTAGTTTTACTAATGGACAGCACTTTACACTGAGCAGTTATCAGATTGTTCTTTGATCATTATGCCCTCTAAATTGCTAAGCAAATTGTTAATTCATGAATCAGTCAATCATAAATTATGGAAGTTATCAAATGATTTCTTTAAAAAAATTTATTTGAAAGAGTTAGAGAGGGGCCAGTGCCGTGGTTCACTTGGTTAATCCTCCACCTGCAGTGCCGGCATCCCACATGGGCACTGGGTTCTAGTCCTGGTTGCTCCTCTTCCAGTCCAGCTCTCTGCTGTGGCCCGGGAGGGCAGTGAAGGATGGCCCAAGTGCTTGGGCCCCTGAACCAGTATGGGAGACCAGGAAGAAGCACCTGGCTCCTGGCTTTGGATCAGCGTAGCGTGCCGGCCATAGCAGCCATTTGGGGGGTGAACCAACGGAAGGAAGACCTTTCTCTCTGTCTTTCTCTCACTGTCTAATTCTGCATGTCTAATAAAAAAAGAGAGTGTGTTATGCAAAGGCAGAGCCAGAGAGAGGTCTTCTATCCACTGGTTCACTCCTCAAATGATTGCAAAGGCCAGAGCTGAGCTGATTCAAAGTGAGGAGCCAAGAGCCTCTTCCCAGTCTCCCACATGGGTTCAGGGTCTCAAGCACTTTTGCCATCTTATATTGCTTGCTAGCCAAAGCAGAGAGCTGGATTGGAAGTGAAACAGCTGGAGCTTGAACCAGTGCACATATGGGATGCCAGTGCTGCAGGCAGCGGCTTTAACCCGCTGTGCCACAGCACTGGCCCTGAATGATTTCTTTTCAGTATTAATTGAGTACTGGTGAAAAACATGTCTACGCAGAGAAGTAATGCTCTATACATATTATTAAATAAGCTACATTGTTAAATAATAATTAAATATAATTCATTTTTGTTAAATTATTTAAGTGTTAAATTATATGTCAAGCAGTTAAATGAATTTGAGAGTAAAAGTAGGGCTTATCAAACAATAACAGTTTTTTCTTAATTTGCAAATTTCTTATTTCTTATTGCAGGAGTTAAAATAATTTGAGGGTTTTTTGTTTGTTTTTCTAAGTTCTCTTTATCTTCAACCACATAATGTGGCTTGACAATTTAAAAAAAAAATATCATCGTATGTCTGGCTATGAAGTCGTCTTTGCAATCAGAATACATATTCCAAAGCCCTAAGTAGGTAACGGGAAACCACTAATTGTTCAGATTCTACCCAAGAAACATTCCTGTGTTCGTTCTTTCCTTGAAGGATTAAAGAAATGGCATAAGGGAGACATAATTCAGAGATGCCAGTGGGTGACATCTTGCGTAAAGGGGGTGCTCAAGGGAGGCTGCAAACTGGGGCTCCTCCTGCCTTTACTGCTACCTCTACCGCTACTTCGCCACTCCTTCCCACGTTCACAGCAGGGCGGGGCCGAGCAGCCAAGCTGGCCCTCTCCTTGCTTCACTGCAGGCAGTCACAGTGACTAAGGAAACATAGTTGTCAGTGGGAAAGTGAAAGCTGGCCCAACTTAAAGGACTCCAGGAGCTGAAGAAAAAAATACACAGGGCTCATGGAGTTGACAGAGTAGCCCACGGAACATTTGTAGTTTACCACTTTCCCATTGATGGTTGCGTTAGTCCATTTTCTGCTGTTGGAACAAAATACCTGAGACTATGTGTTTTACAAAGAAGGTTTACTTAGCTCACTGTTTTGGAGGCTGAAAATCCAAGTTCAGGAAGCCTCACCTTTTCAGACTTGGGTGAAGTCTTCCTCTGCTATTTTACAACATGGCAGAGAAGCAGAAAGAGAAACAGTTGTATGCAGAAAGAGTCCAGCAGTGAGATGACCTCACTTTATAATGACCCAACTTCATGAGAACTAACTATGAGAACATTAATCCTATCCACAGTTGGCACTCCCAGTGATGTAACCACCTTGCACTAGTTCCTACCTCTCAGGTTTTCACCAAGCCTCTAGCATGTGAGCATATTCAAGCCAAATTCACATGGTGGCAGTAGTTCAGGAACAATTCAGAGTGAAGTGCCATCTCAATGAAAGTGGCATAATATGGCCCAACAACACTTGGCCTCCCATAAAAATGGAATCTTCGATAAACTGAGCATTGTCTCCTGTGTTACATTTGATGTCCCTAGGACGGAATGTCAACAAGCATATTGTTAGTGAATGTTGTTCGTAGAAAATATTAAACTCAGAGCTGGTGTTTGTTTTTCTTATTTTTAAAAAGCTCTGTCAAGGAAATGTGATAACATTAGTTGTGCATGCAAGAGAGCTGAGAAAGCTAAAAAATCAAGAGGGGGCCCCCGCTGTGGTGTAGCGGGCAAAGCTGCCGACTGTGGTTCCTGCATCCCTTGTGGCTGCCCCACTTCCCAACCAGCTCCCTGCTGATGGGCCTGGGAAAGTGGCGGAGGATGGTACAAGTGCTTGGGCCCCTGTACCAATGTAAGGAGATTGCAAGAAGCTCCAGGTTCCTGCCTTCAGACCAGCTGTTGGGGCCATTTGGGGAGTAAACCAGCAGATGGAAAACTTCGCTCTGTGTCTCTCCTCTCTTTCTGTAACTCTGCCTTTCAAATAAAATAAACGAATCTTTAAAAAATTGTTTTAAATAAGTGGCCAAATTTAGAGTTCTGATTATCCTGCCATTCTGACATAACAGTCTTAGATACTGTAGCTTGATAGCAATCTTTCTTTTTTTCTATTCAAAACCAGTGTGTCTTCTTTAGATGTTTTGTATTTCCATATGAATTTTAGTGTGGCTTCAACTTCCACAAATGTAGCTAAAATACATTTTTATGAAGACAGCATGGAAACTATCTTTCAATCTATGAAGAAATCGTAGCTTAACAATATAAGACCATCAAATGTATGAATGTTAGATCTCTAAGTTAATTTATATTCTCTTTAATTTCTAAATAAATTTCCATAGATTTTAGTGTACAGGACTTGCACACATTTGAAAATAACATATCCCTAAGTATTTCTGATTTCCTGATATTGTGGTGAATGATATTGCTTTTAATTTCTTTTTTGGACAGGCAGAGTGGACAGTGAGAGAGAGAGACAGAAAGAAAGGTCTTCCTTTGCCGTTGGTTCACCCTCCAATGGCCGCCGAGGCCAGCACACCGCGCTGATCCAGTGGCAGGAGCCAGGTACTTATCCTGGTCTCCTATGGGGTGCAGGGCCCAAGCACTTGGGCCATCCTCCACTGCACTCCCTGGCCACAGCAGAGAGCTGGCCTGGAAGAGGGGCAACCGGGACAGGATCCGGCACCCCGACCGGGACTAGAACCCGGTGTGCCGGCGCCGCAAGGCAGAGGATTAGCCTAGTGAGCTGCAGCGCCAGCCTGCTTTTAATTTCTGTTTCCCAAATCTTTATTGCCAATATATACAGCTATTGGTTTGTTGCTTTTTGTTGTTGTTGTTTTGATTTTGGAGTTTTTTGTTTTGGTTTTCTGTATTTCTGTCTTGTAGCCTGTAACCTTTCTAAATTCACTCACTGGTTCTAGGAAGTTTTGTTTTCACATTCATTAAGATTCTTTCCATACATAGTCATATAATCTGCAAAAATTAATTTTACTCCCTTTGTTTCAGATTATTGGAGTGTCATTTGTTTTGTTCTTGTTGTAACTGTTACCTTCAGTCAATGCTAAATATGTGATGAACATAAATATATTTGCCTTGTTTGTGCTTTAGTAAGAGGTATTCAGTCTTTCACCATTAAATGTAATGGTAACTGGGCAATCATTCTATGGGTAAACTGTACCAAGTTGATAAAGTGCTCTTCTACTCCAGGAAATCACAAATAAAGTATTTAATGAAATTCATCTTATCTACATCTATAGAGATGATCATATTTTTATCCTTTATTCTGATGAAATAGTGAAGTGCATCGACTGATTTTTTTCAAACAATAAATCAAATTTTAAGTCCTGGTTTAATTCCACTCAGGCATGATGTATTTTTTATACATTCCTTCAACTTGGCAACAAAATTCTCTGAGGATTATTCATTTGATATTCATGAGAGATGGTGTATTTATTTGAAACTCAGTTATAGAAAGAGAAGGGGAGAGAGAGGAAGAGAGGTCTTCCATCTGCTGATTCACTCTCCACATGGTTGGAATGGCCGTAGCTGGGCTCCTCTGAAGCCAGGAGCTTCTTCAAAATATCTCACCTGGGTACAGGGGCTCAAGCCATTTTGCCATGTTCTGCTGCTTTCCCAGGCAAATTAGCAGGGAGCAGGATGGAAAGTGGAGCAGCCAGGACTTGAACAAGTGCCCATATGGCACCGCAGATGGCAGCTTTAACTGCTATACCACAGTACCAGTCCCAAGTATTTTCTAACACTATCTTTTTCTGTTTATCAGGTGGTTCTGGTCTTAATTATGTAAGTTGAAAATGTTGATTTATTCTTTCACTTTCATAAACAGGTTTTTCATGAAAGGTGGTATTTCTTTTTCATGGCTGATTGGGCAAAGTCCAAATAAGATCAATCTATCACTTATCTTGCCTTCCTTGGGATTATTTATGTGAGGATGCTTCAAAAATTCATGAAAATGCATATTATGAAAATCTATGCATGGGGCCGGTGCCACGGCTCACTAGGCTAATCTTCCGCCTCGCGGCGCAGGCACACTGGGTTCTAGTCCCAGTCGGGGCGCCGGATCCTGTCCCGGTTGCTCTTCTTCCAGGCCAGCTCTCTGCTGTGGCCCAGGAGTGCAGTGGAAGATGACCCAAGTGTTTGGGCCCTGCACCCCGTGGGAGACCAGGAGAAGCACCTGGCTCCTGCCATCGGATCAACGCGGTACGCCGGTGACAGTGCGCCTGCCGCGGCGGCCATTGGAGGGTGAACCAACGGCAAAAGGAAGACCTTTCTCTCTGTCTCGCTCTCTCTCACTGTCCACTCTGCCTGTCAAAAAAAAAAAAATCTATGCATGGATTTCAACTTTTGCAACAAAAGTGTAATATTAGCTGTGTATAAACTTTTTGAAATACCTTCATATTTTAAGATTCTATCATAGTACTGAATTACATTTTCTTGGTAGTATTTGGATTGTATTAAAAACTAACTTATTACAGCCTATTTTAAAATAATGCATTATTTCATGAATAATATAAGATCTTTGCAAAAGTATTTATGTTAGCCCTTCTAGTTCTTTTTGGTATAGTTGTATTTCCTTTTTGCTTTGATGTACCTTATAAACTTCATATCATATTATCTTTTTAAACAGTAAACTTTCTTTTACAGAAATACTTAGATTAAATGTTATTTTATGTTACATATATACTATTTTTCTTGATCAGAGTTTCCATAAAATGTTCTTTTTCTTCAACTGCAAAAACTTATAATTTCTTATGATTTAAGAATGCTAGAAAAATTTTTATCAGGTCTTATTTATTTGAAAAATCTCCATTTGATTTTACTTTGAAAGATAGTTTCAATATGTATATAATGGCACTTTGTTAAACTTAATATTTTGAGATAACATTTTTAATTTACAGTAAAGTCAAAGAATTAATACTCCACTAAATAAAGAGGTCAACAAATAAAAAGTAAAAAAAAAAAATAGTTGAGCAGGACTATAAATAATAATTAAATGAAATATGTTCAGTATTTTTACTCATACAAAAGTAAATTTTAAAATAGTCACAAAATCATTAAAACTAGTAGTAGTATTAACAATTTATTTGAAAATATTTAAAGCAAATTTCCTATGAAGGCAGGACATTGCTTTCTTCTTTGCACTGTTTCTGGCAAAAAGTATGTGATTATTCTTTACTTTTCTCCCAGACTTTATTATCTTTTCCCCTTTGCTTTAAAAACATTGCTCTTTGTTATGCTTTTGCAAAAAATTTAATATGTGTGTCTTGATACAATTTTTTCATGTTTTTTCTGCCTTGGTAAAGAATCATAGATTTCATCAAATTGGGAAATGTTTCAGAAATTTTTTATTTGGGAAAATTGATTTACTTAAAATGTCCCCTGTATTCAGTGTTCAACTAGTTAATACTCCTCAAAATAAAAAAAAATTCTCAGTGAAGATCAGAAAATCTGAAATTATGAACAAAATCAGTATGAACATTTAGTCCCATTTAGACCATAGTTTTATATTTTTAATATTAAAAGAACAATGTAATATTAAAAGAACACAGTTCATAGATACAATACTAAGTATATAATGATACTTCCTTTCCTCTCCGCTCCCCTCCCTCTCCCCCCCTCTCTTTCTTCCTTTGTTTCTCTCATCTTTGTGATAACATCATTTATTTACTTTATCAAAGACTTAATGCTCCACTAAATATAGACTTTGACAAGTGAAAACTAAGAAAGACCACAGTTCAGCAAGACTACAGACAAATCAAAATATGTAAATTTCTCTAAATATACTAATTTATTACTCTGTATATTATGTAACACAAATCAGAGAAAACATGTGATATTTGTCTTTTTGGGTCTGGGTTCACTAAGCACAATGATCTGCAGTTGTATCCATTTTGTGAGCAAAAGTCAGGATTTCATTCTTACTATGGCTGAGTAATGCGGCATGTGTATATACCACATTTTCTTTAACCAGTCATCAGCTGGTGGATATTTGGGTTGATTCCATATCCTCCTATTGTGAATTGAGCTGCTGTGTATATGTATATATATATACACACACACACACGCACATATACATACATAAGTATGTATGTATATGTGTATATATATATATATGTATGTATACGTATATGTGCGTGTGTGTGTGTATGGGAGTACAGATAATTCTTTCATATACTGATTCCAATTCCTTTGTGTATATTCCCAGGAGTGGGATAGTTGGATCATATGGAAGATCTATTCCATATGACTGTACCAGTTTACATTCCCACCTACAGTGTATTAGAGTACATTTTTACCCACATCCTTACAAACATTTGTTAATTTTTGATGTTTGGCTGATAGTCATTCTGGCTGGAGTGAGGTAATACCTCATTGTGGTATTTGTTAGCATTTCTCTGATGGCTAATGATCCTGAACATTTTTTCACGTTTGTTTTTTGTACTTCATCCTTTGAAAATTTCCTATTCTTGTACCTTGCCCATTTATTATTTTCAGTGTTGTATTTCTTGCTCATTGTATCTTCTAGATATCATTTATTTATTCTGTTACTTGCCTTTTGCTTTGAGTGTTTCCTTTGCTGTGCAGAAGCTTCTTGCCTTGATGTAATATAGTTTTTCTATTTTTGCTTTTATTTCCTGTGTTTCTGGAGTTTCGTCCAACATCTTGAAGCATTTCCCCTGTATTTTTCTCTAGTAAGTTGATAGTTTCAGGTCTTAAGTTTAGATCCTTGATTCACTGTGAGTTGATTTTTGTGTAGGGAGTAAGGTACCAGTCTCATTTCATACTTTTGCACGTGGAGTTCCAATTTTCCCCACACCATTTATTGAAGAGACTGTCCTTTCCCTGGGAGTAATTTTAGTTCATTTGTGATCTATTGTTGTGCCTCTGTACTAACACTAAGACCTGTTACTTCTATCTATGTTTTGCTGCCCTTTATCTGACCTTTCTCTATTCTCCTTTCCCACACTCGTTCCAGCCTCTAGTAATCACTGTTGTAAGTTCAGATTGATATTTTCAAACTTCCACATATGAGAGAGAACACGTGAAACTTATCATTTATAGTGCCTCATTTTCTAATTGTTTACAGATGAAATGCAAGTCTGACACTAATGTCATTGCTGAAAATGGAAATTCTAATTTTTACATGGTTATATCTTATTTAAATAGTCCCACTCTTTTCTTCTCTAAACCTGTTTGGAGGCTTTTATTTCCTTCTGTTGGTAATATTCTTCTGTATTACTTTTTTTTTTTTGGACTTAGAAACAAAACAGGAAATCTTTTTTTAAAAAATCTTTTAAGAATCTTTTTTAAAAAATCATAGCTACATACTGAATGATTGATCCTGAAGAGTTAAAAGTATTGGTTCTAGGGAAAAAAAATATATCCAAGAAACTAAGAACATCTTAAACAGGAATGCATGAGTCAATTTCAAATCTAATATGAAATTAGTGATTAAGGGAAAATCATTAACTGTCAGTATTATTAATCATTATACAGTTTCCATGGAGTTATGGAAAAATAAATTTATACCAATCCCAAATCCTTGCTCACCTCATTCAATGAGAGCTATTTTTCACTTCTGCCAATGGTGACATCATCTCATTTCTTTAAGCATTAAACCATGGACTTTCATTTTGGTTTCAGCTCTTTTATCCTGCATGTTGAGTGATGTCTTGATGTCTCTCTCCTTTACAAAAGTTCTTATATTTGTTCCTTACATTTAATTTCTATTATTGCTATTCAAGATATCAGTTTTCTTAAATTTTCTCTAAATCATTGTGACAGATAAATAGCCACCTATTTTTCAGTTTCTTAATGTTTCAAACATTTTTGTGCACAACCACCTTGTCTTTTTAAGAACTACTGTTGTATATAAAAATTAGGAAAGTGAGCTTTCTCATTATCCTTATTATTCTAAGTGCAAAGAGATTTAGAAGTTCCAGGATCTTAGCTAGAGACTATAACATTAATGATCCTGTTTCCTAATTTGAAAAATGGAGTTAATAGTATCAACCCTCAAGGTATTACAGAAATGAATAATTAAGTCATGTATATAAAGAACTTAAAGTGGTAAGGCAAGGTGACAGCTCTGATTAAGATGCTTGGGTTAGCAACAGCCCACAGATACACAAATTTGAACAGCCATATATCATTCAAATCATCTAGAGCTGTGGAAGCGAGGTGTATAACCTCAGTACCTGGTTTGGTACTACCCCTTCTCCACTGTAAGTACCAAAGCATGGAGAAAGATAGCTCATCATCTACTTGGGAAAGAGAGGATAAATAAAGTCCAAAACTCAATTTTGTACTGGGGCCACCTTGAGAGAAAAAAAAATTTTTAAAAAAACCTAAAACAACAGGGCCCTATCGTTCCTACGCTGAAGTCTGTGCCTTTCAAACTTGGTATGTAGAACCTCCTTAGACTGGTGGCTAAGGAATTGACTCCACCAACTTTCCCCCAACTTCTGACATATAGCAGAGATAGACTCTAGCAGCTGGGAAATAGGACAGAAAATATAATTTAGGATATTGTATTGGCCCTCAGAGCGAGACCCACTGTTGTGAGACTAAGGACCCAAGAAAGCTCAAAGGTTTATCCTTACACTGCTGCACACGAAGCCTTCAGACTTGTCCCACTATCAGGCAAAGATCTGAACTCCAGGGATATGGGCCTACTTTATTCTGTATCACTACGTGCCTCATATGGGCCTGGCATGCAGCCCTAGACTTTTAAGACCCAAAGGCTGTGAAACCAATGGAAGTGCCAACACGGATGGCCGAGGCACTGCCTTTATCACCCTTTCCCCATTTTAGGGATGATTGCAAGGAACCACAGGATTGTGTGTTGGAAAATAGTGGCAGGCTGGTAAAATACTCAACACTGGAAATATCCTGAAAGTCACTGTCCTCAGGTTAATAACCTTTGGGTAGGGCCTCAATGCCAAGTGGAGAACTGTGGCCCCAGTTGATCATATTTATATTTCACCAAGCATCACTGTGGCCAGTTGTAGTAACCTTGTGAGTCCATCTTAGCAGCAGACAAACCATAATAGTGTAGGTTTTATCTTTTGCCCACTCTGTGCTTGATTCAGTGTGCTGTGGGCTTCTGGCATGATCCATCATTATGACATTGGTGATGGAAAACTGGGTATCTGGGACTGCCCAGGCCCAGGATGGAGGTTTTTAGGAATAGACTACCCCCTTTTTAAGTGCTTTGCCAGTTGCCAGTTCATTTTGAACAGCATGTCAACTTTAGGAACAAATATGAGCCCAGAATGTCCTCTGAGACTGAGGGAGAGACCACAGTGAGGGCAGACTTGAACCAAACCTTGACTTACGCCACCATCTAGTGCTGAAGAGGTGGAAATGTCTACAGGCTCAGAAAATCAGTGGTCTGCTTAGAATTCCTGAAAAGACAACCACAAATTGTCATATCAAGAGTATTTGAAATAAAAAACCCCTTAAAGGGAGATGACATTGAATGACACCAGGCATCAAGAACTCTTGAGCATCAAGAACCATGACTTTACCTAATGAACAAAATAAAGTACCTGAAACTAACCTCCTAGGATCTGACATTTTCAAATGCTTGAGTGAAGAATTTAAAATAGCTGTCTTAAGGAAACACAACAAACTTCAGGAGAAAACAGAAAATTTAATATGCTTGTATAGAGAATTGACAGAGATGGAGGTAATTAAAAAACAAAATATAAATCTTTCAAATTAAAATACCCCAAGTGAGAGGAATACAAAATGGCTAAATAAGATATAGCCACACTAACTTACGCTGCTCTGGGTTAAAAGAGCAAAGGAAGGACTATGTTTCCAGGGGTCTAAATGATGGAAATTTTCATCAAAGAAGTTGAAAAAAAAAACCACCAATACTCCATGGGACAAGAGAAGAAAAGATAGAGACACTGCTGCAGCGAGTGAGAAAGAAATTGCTACATGCCTTGCCACTTGTAGTTTTAGCTGCAAGGGTGTTTCACAGTCACCCACTGACTTTTACTTGAGCCTGGAGAGCTGACCCAGGGTCTGAGCAATTGCCAGACTAGGAGCAGGGAAGCTATATTGCTTTCCTCCCTTCCCCAACAAGAGCAAGACACCATATGAGACAGTGAAAAGCTGTGAAAGCTGTTCAGAGTGCCTCTGTTCTGCTCTCACCAGCATCACAGTCTGAGTCTGGCAATGTGAGGGGCAAAGGACAGATATCCTGCACCTGTGGGAGTTTGGGATCATTAACCCCAGAGCTACTTTCACACATTACACATAAGTGGGATTCCCATGGGCTTCTAGGAACTAACACAAGCAGCAGCAGAATAAAAAATCAGCTCCTATCCTGGAAGATCCTACCATACCCTGCAACACTAGGACTATAACAACTAGTTCTAAATTTCTCAATAACCCTGGAATCTACCTGGTGGACATAGGGAAGAACCTACCTGCATTCCACCTCTCCGGACTCATAACCTCCAGAGTAAAATCTGTATAACTTGTAGTCACTCTGGATGACTTGAAAATGGTTCAGTACATATCCTCTAGTCCTAGGACTAGGGTTGTTGGCATTATAAGCCACAGAATCAGTTGGAGTCTCCCAGCAAGACCTGAGGAAGGGTCTATCCATATCACACAGTCCTAGAGCCTCAGCAATGGAGCCACAAGTCCCAGCAGCACTTAGGCTTACCAGTAGGACAATGGGGCAGCCACCTTTATCTCCCTCAGTACCAAGAACAAGAACTTGGCTATCACATTTGCCAAGGAGACTCACACCAAACTTGCTGTGGTCCAAAGACTCATACTCGGGAAAATCCTTATTCATCTCAAAGCCACACTTCTATCCCTATTATATGCAGCAAATTAGACTATTGTGTTGCTTATAGACACAGCTGACATTGATTAAATCAAAAGAAATTAGAGCCTGCACACTTTGGCTCACCTAAAACCAAGCCAAAGCAATAAGCTAAGATCCTGAACTGAAGGAAATCTATGAAATGACAGATACAGAATTCAAAGTAAAGATTGTAAGGAAACTGGGTGAGATACAGGAGAATACAGAAAGATTAAAAAGATGAGGAAACCAATGAGTGACATGAATTAAAATATGACTAAGGAGGTAGAATTCATCAAGAACCAAATAGAAATTTTGGAAACAATAATCTTTAATCAGTGAAATAAAAAGAGCGCTTTAACAGCAGAATAGACCAAGTGGAAGAAAGTATCTGTGACCTGGAGGACAGAATTTTGAACAAAACTTAAACAATAGAAAAACTTGGATATCTTAACACTAAGGAAAAATACTTTAAGTGAAACTACAAAAATACACGGAGGCACCGATAGCAGAAGAGATCAAACAGAAGAACCAGGGAGCTCAAAGATCGGCTACTTGAAAGTACATAGCTGGAGGCAAAAATAAATTAAAAATCAGAAAGGATGAAGAAAACTTATAGAAACTTTGGAATCAAGTCTACCCCAAGATATACTATAATAAAGTAGCAGAAATTTAACAAGAGGAATCTAAATCATTCAAGATAAATAACATTCCATTAGACCTACCTTGACTTCTCATAGGAAACCATACAGGGTTGGAAGGAGTGGGATGAGGCTTTTACAGTGAGAAGGAAGAACCTGCCAGCCAAAAATATTTTGCAAATTACAGCCATTCATTCAATATGAAAGATAAAGATATTCACAAACAAAAGCTAAGAATTTAACACCAGTAAATCTGTGCTGTGAAAAATGTTCAAGTGTTATTCAAACTTGAAGAGATGCTAATGTGTGAAAACTAAAAGAGCAGAAGAGAGAAAGCTCACTTGTCAGAGTAACTGTCTAGATAAATTCAGGATGCCCCAATATAGTAAAAATGACATATAACCCATTCATGTCTATTGTGAAGACTAATGATGCAATTAAAAGCGAAACTACACTAACATATAAAGAGACAGGAATTATAGAAAGACGTAGAATCAGACTTCTACTAGGCACTTATTAGGTGTAGCAAATGCCCTTTACCCATCACCATATTTCCTCACTCTGAGGTCATTTGTGCTCCTATTTAAATGCCCTCATGGTGTATGCATTACATATACAATTTTACTTCTGCTTCATTGCAATTATTTCTGAATTTCAATGCACAGTGAAATCCTTGATTTTTAAAAATCATATACTAATCTTTGGTGTATGACAGATGATCTTTGGGGAAAAAAGAACTAAAATCTTAAATTTTGTTGAATAAATCACAGTTTAGGAGGTGTTAACAAAGTATTCTGAGAACTTCTCACAGGACTGCTTTCAGGGACACACCTTCCAATGATCAAAGAGCCTCCCGCTAGGCCTACCTTCTCACCTTGGGTTAAGTTTTCCACCCTTTTCATACCATTAACTTGTGACTCAGAGTTTAAAGTCCAGTATGAATTCAGGAGTCAAGTCATCTTCAAGCTATATCAATATTTTATTATAGTTTCTTCATAAACTAATGAGTGTGAGTATGCACTGAAAATATTTCTAAAACATCACTGAAGGGATGAAATAAGGAAAACATTTTAAAAATTTATGTATCCTAGCAATCACGTAGTCAAATTCTTTATGTAATATAGCTGAAGAAAAAGAGAAGATTCTACTTGATCATGATGACATAATTAAAGACAGAGCCAGGAATAAAAGGAAGGTCATCAGATTTGGTAACAGAATTCTCTTTTCATATTGCCAAACTTCTCCACATTCACTCAGTGCCCCAGAAGTGGTGAAGTGGTAAAGACTTTCTGGAAACTTGCTGATAATCTACCAAAGAGATCAATCTTTAGTCAAAAGTGGATAAAAACTTGATGCTGTATTTTAAGAGAATTCAAAAGTGTTTTCATTATCCATTTATATAAAAGACATAGAATTAAAAATTCTTGTTAATCACTTTTCGATTTTGGATATAGAACTTTATGAAATAATAGGACGATACTATTTTACTTTGAAAATCTTTAAGCCTATTTTCCATTATGATTTTCCTATTTAAGAAGTATAATAAAGTCAAAATGGCATGCTCAATATATATAAAAAGTTTATACCATAATTTTGGAACCAAAATCAATCTTTGGTTTGTTTCAAAGAATGAGAAATTAGAAGAAGAAAAGTCGTTCCAGGAGAAACATTCTGGGTGGAGATCATTTACAAAGCATATCGGAGGAGAAATTCTCTAAAGCTCTATGCATTAAAAATAAAACTGAGACAAATTTCAGCAGTTGTAGAAAGACAAAAGTAAAACATCCTCTTGTTTATACTAAAGTTTTGATGCAAGAAAGTAGCTGTATTAGTCCAGATGTTGTGTAGGAGATATTGTGACTTATACTGGTATCTTACTTATTTTGACACTCTCTCCCCTGGATCATACTGGTATAACTTGATATTGATAATGACCAAGAGATTCATGTAGTTCTTTTTAGTTTGAAATGGGAAGACCATATGTATTAAGTATCTATAAAGGGGGTAGAATAGAGTGAAAAAAATACAAGGAGAAATCTATACATATTAATTGGTAAGTTGCTGGCAAAAACATTGATGCTATAAGGAGTGTAGCCAGTGGATCTTTCTCTCAAAGTTTCCACTGTGTGTCTCAGCAGTGTTGAAATTTTTATATTCTATGTGTGTGGTTTTATTTTCTTTATTTGGTTTTGGTTTGGCTTACTTCTAAAAAAGTTTCCCTTCCTTGTGATTCTTAGCTTAAGATCAGACTTTCCAAATAAAAATAGCGTACTCTATTTCATTGCCCAAAATGTCCTGAGATATAGGGGAAGGAACAGAGGATTTACCTTTCTTGAAAGTCATCCATGGGCCGGCGCCGCGGCTCACTAGGCTAATCCTCCGCCTTGCGGCGCCGGCACACCGGGTTCTAGTCCTGGTCGGGGTGCCGGATTCTGTCCCGGTTGCCCCTCTTGCAGGCCAGCTCTCTGCTGTGGCTAGGGAGTGCAGTGGAGGATGGCCCAAGTGCTTGGGAGACAGGAAAAGCACCTGGCTCCTGCCATCGGATCAGCGCGGTGCGCCGGCCGCAGCGCGTCAGCCGCGGCGGCCATTGGAGGGTGAACCAACGGCAAAGGAAGACCTTTCTCTCTGTCTCTCTCTCTCTCACTGTCCACTCTGCCTGTCAAAAAAAAAAAAAAAAGTCATCCATATTCACTTGTAATGCAAATTTCTTAATCACAGATAATCAAATTCTGAATCACCAAATTACATGAGTGGCCATTACCTGTATTGTACTCTTCTGTTATATGACTTGTCCTCTTGCATCAAAATGGCTGTTTTATAGTGAAGATTTAGAATTTATCTAATTACTTTCATTTGTTTTTTGTAGTGCTGCTGAAAAGTTGGCCCTTTTTAATGACTAGAAGAAAATACGTCACCAGTGAGCTCTAACTCACCAACACATGTCAGCCTGTTATCCCACCAGCCAACTAAACTGGAGCCTCATAGATAGGAAAGATACAGGAAATCAGTGTGTTACTCAAAGTAAACTGTCATGTTTTAAGAAAACATATTATTTTTGAATATGAAACACCAATATATAATTTAATGTTTGCTTTTATATTCATCAAGTAAATAGCTAGTGTAATGACCCTAAAAATGTTTTAATAGTGTTGACAGACTCACAAAATAAGACTAGTGTTAAAGGGACTAGGAAAAACATCTCAGCAAGAAATGTGACATAGAATTCTGTCAGTGAAGGTCTTTCTCCCAAGAGACTATGTGACATACATAAAATTGTATGGAGTGAATCAAGTAAATTGTAAATGCATGGCATTGTTATAAAGGAAATAAAAAATAGAGTATGAGAATTCTGCTCTGGGGTGGAGGTGACACAGTCAAAATATTTTTCTGTGTACAGTGATCCACAGTTGCATTAAACTCTATTATCTGAAAACCAAGGAAAACAAAACTCCCGGGGATTTCAGTAGCATAAAAAAGGTCTGAATAGAATCATTTCTATCAAAAAAGCTTTTCATAGTGTTAGAGCATTTTATCATATGCCTTTTCTTTCAACTGGTACTGCTCTATAACATTGTTTAACAACATGGTAAATGTATGGAAATTAAGACTAATACATTAATACTAGGGCAGGAACAAAACTGATCTCTGTTTCAGACCATTTTGCAGAATATTTCAAATTTTCATGGGATATGTATTTAACTCTTTCTCAAAACAAGTGTAAACTCAGTCTAATTAATGACTTTTAGACATGTTAATGACTATAATAGGAAAGTTGAAAACAGATTTCAGTCCTAAATTTGTGATTCATTTTCAGCAAAACCATCAGAAAGTCACAGTTTTGAGTTGGCTTGACCTGAAAAGGGGGGGGGGGGGGGGCCATTGGCCTGTGTCTCTGGTTTGCTATTGCAAGAATAAGCTTCCTTGCAGAGTTTCACCCAGATCCCAATTCTTCGAAAAGCAAACAAACCCAGTATCTATGCTTCCCCTTTAGTCTGAGTTACAGGGTTCCCACTCTGCCCCCTTTTGAAAAGCCTTGGATCTCAAAGGCACATTCAGGCATTGCTTCCTGATTGCAGAGAGCCAGTTCTTTTAACTAGGGTCTTAGAAGCAACACAAGTGCCGAAACTTGGTATAAGCAAATAACATTTTGTTCCTACACAGTCTTCACATGCATGAGCAACCTGTATAAACTTAAAAAATGTCAGTGAGAGCAATAAGAAAATGAGTTAATGCCTAACAGACCTTTTTCTCTTTTTTCCTTTTTCTTTCTTAAAATTTTTTATTTCTTCTCTCCATGGAGAATTCCTCTGAGAGTAGCTTCCTCCTTCCCCACAGCTGCTGGACATTCATTATATTTCGACATATATATTTTATATTATGACCTCCTCCTTGTGTTTGGGTGGTTCTTTCTGTGTCATGCTGAAAAACCTGGATGGCCTTTTTTCACAAATTTATATCGATGGCTTTATTGTGTTTAAATACATAGTGTATCTGACAATAGTACAAAGAATGTTGAAGGCTTTGGAAATATATTGGAGCAAGGTTTCTGTAAGCTATTAAAATCAGGTAGGTATTAAACCAAGCTAGGTTATTAAGATGTTAATTATGATCACAAGGGCAACAGGTATGCCCTGAGAATTCGTGAATAGACAGATTAATCTGAAAGGCAAGTAAGGCGCATGCTCACTCCCCAAGCTTCTCTGTGACTGAAGTGGAGATGTTCTCTCTCCAACTCAACATAAGGTGTAAGATGCGCTGATTCAGAAAAGCAGGTGTAGAGGAGAAGGCAGGGCACTGAGAGCAATAGCAGTTCAGATACGCCCAGGTTGCCCTCAGAGGCTGTTTTCCCTATCACTTCAAAAATGACTTCTTTTCTACTGGACAAAGAGGCTTCCTGATGATTTCCTCAGTGAATAATTGTGAGACAGTCAGCAGTCTAGTAAGAATTTAAGGTGCTATGCTGCATGAAACTTGTAAATATTTAGGATTTGAAGTCCCTGATCATTAATAAGTAAATTACCTACCATCACTGATACTCAGTTTCCTATCTGTAAGTGAAACAACAGTATCTAGCTCATAGATTGGCAGCATTAAGATAGCTAAACAACAAGAAAGAGCTAAACATGTAGAGTTCTTAGCATAGTGCTTGGCACAGTTAGTAAATGAAAGCTATTATCGCTACATTTCTATTCTATGACTGTTTTAATTACTGTTATATATTACCTCTACTATCTTATGATCTACCAACTTAATCTGTATATTAATATATATTTTCTTCAACTGAGTAACAGTTCCTTAACTATGACAACAAAGTTCCTTCTGTCCTCTCATTCTGTTTTATGTAACTACTTTCTGTGATGTTTTTTCATCAAACATTTCATAGAGGTTTATATGAATGTATATATGATGGTGATACTAGTTATTTTTGTTTCTAATTTTGAATTTGAGGAGTGATTTTTAATGCAATAACCATACTATTTTAATAATAGAATCTTTTAAGTGATTTCTTCTTTTTTTTACTGAAAAGTTTTTGTTTTTATTTCCAAGATCAAATATTACAACAAGACGTTTACATGTATTTATAAAAAAATGCAGCAGTTGAATTTATAGATCAGATGTTTCCTTGAATTTGGTCCCTCTCAGCACAGTGAGCTGATGTCTTCAAAAGACTTATCGTCCCGCTCCCTCCCCCACCCAGTTAGTTCTCCCATCCACCCTCCCAGTTCAAGTTGCAGTATTAATATAAACCAACTGGGTACAACACAGCAAGAATATTCATGATTTGGTACAGCCAAAACCAGAGGATCACCAATGGAGAGGAAGATCCTCATTTAAAAAACATTTACCTATAGACTATGTATAGCTATAGATATATCACACCCAATTATCTAAGATTTCCCTGGTTTTAGAGCAAGTGGAAGTTCCATTGAGTATTAGCCAGCAGTTCCAGCTCTGCTTTACCCAAGGGCATGTCTTTCTCCTACAAGTAGAGGTTCTCTACCACCTCCACATGTCTTCAGATTTAAGGCTTTCCCTAGCACCTTTATTATCACTTACTGGATATAGAGGAGGGTCTTTAGTGTGTCTTGATCAAAAAATTTCATGGATGGTCCAATTATTCCTTCTTTCCACACTGGGGAAGAGCTGCAGAAGCAAGTGATTATCTCCTAGTAATATTCCATCTTCATTTCTAATGTATTCAACTAGTTTGAATAAGGTACTCTTTTCTATTTTGTTCTTTCAATTTTGAGAGGTAGAGCTAGAGCTTCCATCCATTGGTTTGTTCCCTAGATGCCTACAATGTCTGATTCTAGGCTGGAGCTGGAGGAGCTGGGATCACATTTCAGGTCTCCCTGTTGGGTTGCAGGAACCCAATTACTTAAGCCAATATCACTGCCTTCCAGAGTCTGCATTGGTAGAAACCAAAACTGGAGTCAAGAGTCAGAGTCAGGACTAAAATTCAGGCAGTCTTCAATGCGGTGCTGGCATCTTAGCCACTAAGCTAAATGCCTGCCCTGTACCTACCTTTTTATTGCTCCTCTTTGTATTTTAACCAGCTAATTCTACATGATATATGGTAATATTAATAATAAAATAATTCTTGGTATCATGATTTATATTTCCTAAAGATTGCTTATTTCAAGTCACCGTTTCTCATAGTGTTCATTTCACTTTAACAGGTTTCCTTTTTGGTGCTCAGTTAGTTGTCACCTATCAAGGAGAACAAGTGGTATTTGTCCCTTTGGGATTGGCTTATTTCACTCAACATAATGTTTTCCAAATTCCTAACAGGGATCACTTTTCAGTTAAAATTTAAACACCTAAGAACAATAGTGTGTTAATTACAGAGTTCAACCAATGGTACTAGAACAAAAAAAAAATACTAAAATGGATAAAGTATTACATTGTACATCAACCGTCAGGACAAGAGCTGATCAAGTCACTGTTTCTCACAGTGTCCATTTCACTTCAACAAGTTTCCCCTTTGGTGCTCAGTTAGCTTTTGCCAATCAGGGAGAACATATGATATTTGTCCCTTTGGGACTGGCTTAATTCACTCAGCATGATGTTTTCCAAATTCCTCCATCTTGTTGCAAATGACTGGGTTTCGTTGTTTTTGACTGCTATATAGTATTCAATAGAGTACATGTCCCATAATTTCTTTATCCAGTCTACTGTTGATGGGCAATTGGGTTGGTTCCAGGTCTTAGCTATTGTGAATTGAGCTGCAATAAACATTAAGGTGCAGACTGCTTTTTGTTTGCCAATTTAATTTCCTTTGGGTAAATTCCAAGGAGTGGGATGGCTGGGTTGAATGGTAGGGTTATATTCAGGTTTCTGAGGATTCTCCAGACTGACTTCCATAGTGGCTTAACCAGTTTGCATTCGCACCAACAGTGGGTTAGTGTCCCTTTTTCCCCACATCCTCACCAGCATCTGTTGTTGGTAGATTTCTGAATGTGAGCCATTCTAACTGGGGTGAGGTGGAACCTCATTGTGGTTTTGATTTGCATTTCCCTGATTGCTAGTGATCTTGAACATTTTTTCATGTGTCTGTTGGCCATTTGGATTTCCTCTTTTGAAAAATGTCTATTGAGGTCCTTGACCCATCTCTTAAGTGGGTTGTTTGTTTTGCTGTTGTGGAGTTTCTTGATCTCTTTGTAGATTCTGGTTATCAGCCCTTTATCAGTTGCATAGTTTGCAAATATATTTTCCCATTCTGTCGGTTGTCTCTTCACTTTCCTGACTGTTTCTTTTGCAGTACAGAAACTTCTCAATTTGATGCAATCCCAAATGTTAATTTTGGCTTTGACTGCCTGTGCTTCTGGGGTGTTTTCCAAGAAGTCATTGCCGGTACCTATATCTTGCAGGGTTTCTCCAATGCTCTCTAATAATTTGATGGTGTCAGGTCGTAGATTTAAGTCTTTAATCCCTGTTGAGTGGATTTTTGTGTAAGGTGAAAGGTAGGGGTCTTGCTTCATGATTCTGCACGTGGAAATCCAATTTTCCCAGCACCATTTATTGAATAGACTGTCCTTACTCCAGGGATTGGTTTTGGATCCTTGATCAAATATGAGTTGGCTGTAGATGTTTGGGTTGATTTCTGGTGTTTCAATTCTGTTCCATTGGTCTATCCATCTGTTTCTGTACCAGTACCATGCTGTTTTGATTACAATTGCCCTGTAGTATGTCCTGAAATCTGGTATTGTGATGCCTCCAGCTTTGTTTTTATTGTACAAGATTGCTTTAGCTATTGGAGGATGAACAACTTAATATGTTATCCCTCTTAGTATTTTTTTGTTTGTTCTACTTAATACTTTTGGTTGAATACTGTAATCAATACACAATTCTTCTTAAGTGCTGAAACTTAACTGAAAAGTGATCACTGTTAAATATAAGAGTGGGAATAAGAGAGGGAAGAGATGTGCAATTCGGGACATGCTCAAGCTGACTTGCCTCAAACGGTGGAGTTAGAAACATACCAGGGGATTCTAATTCAATCCCATTGAGGTGGCATGTACCAATGCCATCTCACTAGTCCCAGTGATCAATTTCTGTTCACAATTGATTGTAATGATAGGACTAAGAACCAAAGGGATCACATAAACAAGAATAGTGTCTGCAAATACTAGCTGATAGAATAAAAAAGGGAGAGAATGATCCAACATGGGAAGTGAGATACACAGCAGACCCATAGAATGGCAAATGTCCTAACAGCACTCTGGCCTTGGAATCAGCCCTTAAGGCATGCGGATCCAGCTGAAATGCCCATGAGAGTATTTCAGGCATGGAAAGCCAAGATACTGGAGGAAAAAAAAAACCTAAATGAAAGATCTCCACGAGTGAGATCCCAGTGGAAAGAATGGGTCATCAAAGAAGGAGGTACCTTTCTCTGAAGGGAGGAGAGAACTTCTACTTTGACCATGGTCTTGTCTAAATATGATCAGAGTCAGTGAACTCAGGGGGCTTCCATAGCCTTGGCAGCTCATGACAAGAGCCTAGGGTGATTACTGATGCCATAAACAAGAGTGTCAATTTGTTAAGTCAACAACAGGAGTCACTGTGCATTTACTCCTCATGTAGGATCTTTGTCCTTAGTGTGCTGTACATTGAGATTTAATGCTATAACTAGTACTCAAACAGTATTTTTCACTTTATGTTTCTGTGTGGGAGAAAACTGTTGAAATCTTTACTTAATGTATGCTAAACTGATCTTCTGTATATAAAGAGAATCGAAAATGAATCTTGACGTGAATGGAAGGGGAGAGGGAGTGGGAAAGGGGAGGGTTGCGGGTGGGAGGGACGTTATGGGGGGGAAGCCATTGTAATCCATATTCTGTACTTTGGAAATTTATATTCATTAAATAAAAGTTAAAAAAAAAGATTGCTTATTTCTCCTGCCATGTAATGCAACATGTATATTTCTCAGCATCCATGACATCCACATATGTCAATACTTCCACATTTTCATCTTCTTATCTGACCTCCCATAATTTGATTCTTTTTCATGTTTTAGACTATGTCGGTCATAGTAATTGATTCTCAAGATTCTCAAGTTAGAATAGCAATTATCAAAATCTAATCATGCCACCAAGATAGCTGATTGATTCAGAAATGTTCACATAAATCTAAATCTTAAGAATCTGACAAAAAAAGTAACACAGTTCCATAGGAATGAATTTTTGTGAATGTTTAAGCAAATTAACTACTAAAAGAGTAATTAAATAGTCTTAATTTTAGTTTATAAATGTAAACCACTACTTATCACTAGAATTTCCTGGGTTCCTACCTCTCATGGAAAGCTTAGAATGAGGACAGGACTAAGTATAACAAGTTCAGTTGTCAAGGCAGCATCATTATTGTATTCTGAATTGGCCATGGTTATTAACTATAAATATTCATGCTTGCTAACAAAGTATCAACGTATATGTTATTTGCTAAGTGTCAAATCTCCTCACCTCATATTCCATATATTGAGGAAGTGTGGGTTGTCTGGTACCCCCCAGAATCACTCTTCCTATCAAATATTCTTCCTCTTCATCACAGTTCCCCAAAGTCTACCCCTCTCTGCAGCTAGTCCTGCCCTATAGATCTTGGACTAAAAGCCTCCATCCATAAAGGGTTGTAGCTATCTCTTTGGGATTCTCACTGATGAAATAAATACTCCCTATCTGAGGTTTATCTTCCTGTAGTTTCAATTACCTGCGGTCAACAACGATCCAAATTTTCAGGAAATAATTCATAAACCTTAAATTGCACACAGTTATTAAAAGGATTTGTTTATTTATTTTGAAAGGGTTACAGAGAGAGGGAGAGATAGAAAGATGTTCTATTCACTGATTCGCTCCTCAGTTGGCAGCAATGGCCAGGGCTGGGCCAGGCTGAAGCCAGGATCCAGGAGCTTCATCCAGGTCTCCCACATGGGTGGCAGGGGCCCAAACACTTGGACCATCTTTCACTGCTTTTCCTAGGACACTAGCTGGCAGCTGGATTAGTAGTGGAGCAACTGGGACACAAACTGTCACCAATTTGAGATGGGAGCATTGTAGGTGGCAGCTTTATCTACTATGTCACAACACCAGCCCATGCACACTATTCTAAGTAGCATGATAAAAATCTTATACCATTCCACTCTGTCCCTCCTTGGATGTGAATCATCCCTTTGTTCAGTGCATCCATGCTATATACATTACCCTCCCATTAGTCACCTAGTAACCAGATAGGTTATCAAATCAATCTCAGGAGTAATACATTACTTAAAAATGCTGCAAAGTGCAAAAATAGTGATGCTGGCAATTTAGATATGCCAGAGAAGTCATAATGTACTTCTTCTAACTAAAAATTTGAGAGTACAGTAAGTTATTATATGTGAGAAAAAGACCACATTCATACTTTTATTATAGCCTATAGTTATAATTGTTCCATTTTCATGTTAGATTTGTTAATTTCCCTGTGTCTACATTAAACTTTATAATAGGTATCTCATAATGATGAACCTTATATGTGTTTTTTTCCTATCTGCCATTTTAGGCATCAGTCTTAATTCTCAGGATGTATTCAACAAGGATAAAAGGGGGCTACTATACAGAAGAGGGTCTATATCCCATGATTTCCAAGGAATTCTGTATGGTATATTAACCTTTATTGAAAGACTGAAAGTGAATAAAATAAACCAATGGCAGCCAGGTACAATTAAGGCTCTATGTCAAATAGTGCTTTTTCCATAACACAAGGAAAATCAACACAAATATATTAAACCCTTTACAGGAGTTCTCTCATGGTTTTTGGGTATTGCTTGATTTTGAGGTCCTTCTTCCTCTCTAAGAATCTCTGCTTCAAATTTCCCAAAGGAGATCTCTATTTCTTTTGTGGACAATGTCATCACCCATTTCCGCATGTTGGTCTGGGTTAGCAACACACAACTCCTTACTCTGAGGAAATCCATAGATCCCATAAGCTACTAGTAGTACTGCATACTGGTTAGGAGGATAAATTTGGAACTAATCAAGGTGAATGATTCTCTGAATATTTTAACTTCATTTAGTAAACTGTAACACTGTGCTTTAGATATCTTATAAAGAGGATAGAGGTCCTATTGCATAATGGGGGTCATTGTGGTTATTAATGAAGTCATATACATAAAGCAATCAGTCTAACTCTGGACAAACAATAATCTCAATGTTTATAGAAGATGATAATTTTAAAAAGCAAATTTATTCTTCAACCAGAATAAAATGTAGAACACAGCACCTGGATGCTTAGGAGTTCATCACTTTCCTTCCCAAATTCCCCAGTGCAGGAGAAGGCTTTCTTCTTTTCTCCTCTCCGTATTTGTGCTCATGTGAATCAGTGAAGGTGAGAAGCAGTGACTGGAAGTTTCCAGAATACGTGAGATTTGGATTGGCATGGCTTCTGCACTTCTCCATTTTCTATGATGCTTTCCTTCATCTTAGGGCCATAGGCATCACCGACTTGTCTCGTGCTCTTCTTTCCTGCCATAATGTGGTAGGCCTTGCTGTATGCATGGGGCTCAGCCAAGGAGGTGACATGAGAGTAAAAGTGATTCATAGAGTACATATCCCATAGTTTCTTTATCCAATCATCCGTTGATGGACATTTAGGTTGATTCCATGTCTTAGCTATTGTGAATTGAGCTGCAACAAATATTGAGGTGCAAATGGCTTTTTTCACCCCTTTAATTCCATTTGGGTATATTCCAAGGAGTGGGATGGCTGGGTCCTGTGGTAGTGCTATGTTCAGGTTTCTGAGGACTCTCCAGACTGTCTTCCATAGTGGCTTTACCAGCTTGCATTCCCACCAACAGTGGATTAGTGTCCCCTTTTCTCCACATCCTCGCCAGCATCTGTTGTTGGTTGATTTCTGTATGTAAGCCAATCTAACCGGAGTGAGGTGGTATCTCATTGTGGTTTTGATCTGCATTTCCCTGATGGCTAGGGATCCTGAGCATTTTTTCATGTACCTGCTGGCCATTTGGATTTCCTCTTTTGAAAAATGCCTGTTAAGGTCCTTGGCCCATTTTTTTATTGGGTTGTTTGTTTTGATTCTGTGGTGTTTTTTGATCATTGTGTAGATTCTAGTTGTTAATCCTTTATCTGTTGTGTAGTTTGCGAATAACGTCTCCCATTCTGTTGGTTGCCTCTTCGCTTTCCTGACTGTTTCCTTTGCTGTTAAGAAACTCTTCAATTTTAGGTAATCCCATTTGTTTATTTTATCTTTGATTACCCATGCCTGTGGGGTCTTCTCCAGGAATTCTTTGCTTATTCCGATATCTTGGAGGGTTTCCCCTATGCTCTCAATTAGTTTCATGGTGTCGTGGCGCAACTCTAGTTCTTTGATCCATGTTGAGTGGATTTTTGTATAAGGTGTAAGGTAGGGGTCTTGCTTCAAACTGCAACATGTGGACATCCAGTTTTCCCAGCACCATTTGTTGAAGAGGCTGTCCTTGTTCCAGGGGTTGGTTTTAGGTCCTTTGTCAAATATGAGTTGGTTATAGATGTTTGGATTGATCTCCGGTGTTTCTATTCTGTTCCATTGGTCTATCCATCTGTTTTTGTACCAGTACCAGGCTGTTTTGATTATAACTGCCCTGAAGTATGCTTTGAAGTCTGGAATTGTGATGCCTCCGGCCTTGTTTTTATTGTAAAGGATTGCTTTAGCTATTCTGGGTCTCCTGTTTCTCCATATGAATTTCAGCATCGTTTTTTCTAGGTCTTTGAAGAATGACTTTGGTATTTTGATTGGTATTGCATTGAATTTGTAAATTGCTTTTGGGAGAATGGACATTTTGATGATATTGATTCTTCCAATCCATGAGCATGGTAGGTTTTTCCATTTTTTTGTGTCGTCTTCTATTTCTTTCTTTAGTGTTTTGTAATTTTAATCATAGAGGTCTTTGACCTCCTTGGTTAAATTTATTCCAAGGTACTTTATTGACACTATACAGCAGTAAAAAACAACGAAATCCGGGCATTCACAACAAAATGGAGGAAGCTGGAAAACATCATGCTGAGTGAAATAAGCCAGTCCAAAAGGGATAAATATCACATGTTCTCCCTGATCGATGGCAACTAAACGAGCACCTAAAATGATACCCATTGAAGTGAAATGGACACTATGAGAGACAATGACATGAGCAGCCCTTGTCTAGACTGTTGAGGAAAAACTTACTATTTTGTTCCTTTAGTATTTTTGTTGTTGTTGTTGTTGCTTGGTATGCTCTACACAAGACCACTGGTTGAACTCTGTAATCAATGCACAACCATTCTTAAGCGTTTAAAATTAATAGGAAGTTGATCTTTGTGGAACATGGGAGTGGGAATAAGAGAGGGAGGAGATATATAGGACGGCACATACTCACTCAGACCTACCTCCAATGGTGGATCTGGAAATGTGCCAGGGGATTTCAACTCAATCTTACCAAGGAGGCAGGTACCAATGCCAGCACACTTGGTAAAGAGACAAATATAAATACACAACTGATCCAAAAGACAGGGTAAGTGTCGAAGAGATTACACAAATAAGACCAGTGTAAGCAAATAATGAAAGATAGAATCAAAAGGGTTGAGAATGATCCTGCGGGGGAAGCAGGTCACACAGCAGACTCATAGAATGGCAAATGCCCAAAACAGCACTCCTGTCTCAGAATCAACCCTTGGGACATTCGGATCTGACTAAAAGGTCCATGAGAGTCTCTCAGGCATGGAAAGGCATGACATGGTGGCAAAAAACAATCTAAATGAAGGATCCTGGTGAACAACACTCCAGCAGAAGGATCAGGCCATCAAGGAGAGAGGCGCCTTTCTCTGAAGGGAGGAAGGAACCTCCACTGTGATATGGCCTTGACTAAACAAATTCAGAGTTGGTGAACTCAAGGGGCTTCCATAGCCTAGACAGCTCATAGCAAGAGTCTCGGGTGATTGCTGACGTCATAAATAAGAGTGCCAATTGTTAAATCAACAACGGGAGTCACTGGGTTCATGCTCCCCTCGCAGGATCTCTGTCCTTAATATGTTTATCTATGAAACTCAAATACAACACTACTAGTCGAACAATACCCTATACCTGGTTCGGTTGTGTGAGTGCAACCTGTTGAAATCCCTGCTTAGTATATACTAAATTGATCTTCGGTATATGAAGGTAACCGAAAATGAAACGTGATGAAGGGGGGGGAGGGGAGAGGAAGTGGGTGAGGGGAGGGCCACGGGAGGGAGGGAGGTCGGGGGGAAGCCACAACAATGCAAAAGATGCATTTTATATTCTACTTAAAACTATTGGTTGAGCTCTGTAATTAATACACAATTACTCTTAGGTGTTTAATTAATGCTATAACTAGTACTCAAATAGTATTTTGCACTTTATGTTTCTGTGTGGGAGCAAAATGTGGTAATCTTTACTTAACATATGCTAAATTGATCTTCTGTATATAAAGATAATTGAAAATTAATTCTGATGTGAAGGGGAAGGGGAGAGGGAGTGGGAGAGGGGAGCGTTGTGGATGGGAGGGAAGACACGGGGGGGGGGGGGGAGGAGGCTATTGTGGTCCAGAAGCTGTACTTTGGAAATTTATGCTCACTAAATAAATTAAAAAAAGAAAAAGAAAAAAAAAGTGATTCATTAATGGGGAGCAAAAAGGCAAGTAAGCAAAAAGGCAACTTGTGGTTCACTTTTGTGTAAAATGTGGAAATAAGCTGTGGTCATTCCATGATTCCCTATGGAGAATTGGTGCTTAATAAGAATTTAAAGATCAAATATTTTCTTTCCTCCACTTTTTTCTTCCTATCAATGTTGAAAGTTGGCCAGTATCCGTTCATTAAACTGGGAGATATGTTATATATGATAGGTAGAAAATATGTAATACATAAATACAGGCCTGAGCCACATAATGTTTCAGTCAGTGAAAGGCCATGTGTGTGATGGTGGCCCCATCAGATTATGTCACCTAGTGGTGTAATAGACATGGTGTAAGCATACTGCATGATGTTTATACAATGATGTAATTGCCTAGTGACACAATTCTGAGAACCTGTCTCTGTTGCTAAGTGACGCATGACTATGTAGTGAAGGTTCTCCAACTTCCTGAGATAAATTTGAACACAAGAAAGAAAGGACAAATGTTCCTGAGTCCTGATAGGAAACAGATGGCACATTCAGACAGGGTAATTGAGGATAATTTAATAAAAGTCTACTTAAAGAGAGGTGTCAGGAGAATTAAAGGGGAACCAACAAAAGAGGAAATACTTGTTTTGTGTTTACTAATTAAATATGTGTAATAGATGATAAATCTTGACAGTCTCATTCCTCCATGAAACAACTTAGTTAAAATAACAATCTAATTCAAATGTTTATGGCTATTTCCTCCTTTGTGTTCCCACTAGACTTCATACTCAACTCCAACCCTCCTGACATTATTCACTTGTCCCACTACCTAACAGTCTCCCCCACAGTAATCATCCACCATCAGTCATATGTGTGCTCACTTCACCATTCCTTCACTTCTCAGGTACAGATGGGATAAAAAGTTTAAAATGCTTACCATACCTTGAAAGTTAGAGGAGAAAAATAAGAAGCAAGAACTAATATACAAGCACTTTAGTTAACTAACTTTGCTGGATATTTGGCAAATCTTTGTTTTTCTTTTCTGAACTAAACAGTACTAAGGTGAGCAACTGCATCGCTGCAGTATCATAATATATCTTATTATTAAGATCATATCTCCTTTATAAAATGTAAAGGGAAATTGGTTTGAATCACAACCTCCACTAGGACAACGTACTTCCCTTCTTTAAGCTAAGGTTTAGCACTGGGAATGTCTCCCCATAGACCCCATAACTCAGCCCTATTTTAGAGTAAGTATGGAAGGAAATTTATCATTAGTTGTCATGGGGATCGAGAGACTAAATTCCCTTCTATTTATTATTAAGAGTCTAGTGGGACTTGATATCTCTTCTTCAAAGAATTCTGTTCCCATAAACTGTCATATGTATCTAATAATGCATTTACATCACAAGAAACTTACAATGTTAACTATTTACAGGGCTGGGGTGAGCAAAAGAGGTTGCCAAATAGCCCAAGGAATAGTACAGTAACTGACATTTTTTCTAATCTGTTTAAGAATTAGAAGAAGTTACTAGATTTATCAAATAATATTTTTAATCATGCTACTTAGAAAATGATCCTATTTCTGCTATAACATAGAGGAAGAAATATTCCTGTTGACTCCTTAAAGAACTATTGTTACTAGGCAAGCATGCTGTTTTGCATTTCTATACTCAAAGAAAGTTGTTAAGTGTGACATGCCTTTCCTATAGTTAGTAAAATTGACTTTAATGATTAAATCAATACTTCCAGGGTATTGAAGGGAAATGCATTCATTTTGGTGTATTTGCTTGGAATGATTGACTTTCTGCTGCTTTTCCTAATTTCATTCTTATTTGACTTATCTGAGAGTGTGGAAGAAATAATTCTACAGCAATTCATTTTCCAGTTATTTATAGTAAAATTGTTTATTTTGACCATGATGGGAGAAAATAAAATTTTATTAAAAATGTTCTCTGTGATCAAGTTCATCTTTGTACCTCAACTCTTGGCTCTACTAGCCTAAATATCAATGATGTCCCACTCCCCCTGTATTCTTGGCATTCAGTGCTGTACATGGTACATCCAGATACTCAGCCATCACTTATTGTCTGTTCTGTCACTGGGGTACCAGTAATTAGACATGGTCTCCTTCACTGACCTTACAGATTTAGAAGGTACTCAACAAACATGCATTAAATCAATGACTATAAATTAGTAGCGCAAATTCCTTTGGCTTATAGACTGTGCTTATGGGTATATGATTAAAAATCCTTCTCAGTTTTTGGGATTTCTCCCGGGGAGTCCTTAATGTACTTGAAAATAGGTCTATTTATAGTTTTCCTTTTTATAGTTATAGAAAACACTTAGATTTTCTGTATGTCAGGCCTGTTCTAACCACTCACATATGCTAATTCAGTTGTCCTCACAACAACTATTGAGCAAAGTCTGTTTCACAAAATATGGAAGAAATTTTCTTCCACCTGGATCTCCACTTTGTTAATCGACCTATGAAACACTATTGTTTCATAAAATTGCTCATGAGCAGCTGATTTGGGTTATGTGTAAAACCCCTCCAACAGGCCAGGAGATGGTGAAAATTTCCATGCCATTCCCTTCCATTACCTACCTTTTTGCCCCTCCAGGCCCCACATCTTTCATTTGATTGTTCTATCAACCAGACAAAAGTTCTCATTCTTATCAATTTGCAAATAGATTCTTGGCAAGTCTCAAGAGCCATGAAGGAAAATTCCATTTGTGTTTTACTGGGACATCTGTTAAATGATTTTAAACATAAAAGTCTGTTTCAAAATGCACTTTCCTACCCCTTTTCATTTTCTTTCTTAGCCAATTGTGGGATTGGAAAGTAGGTTACTAAGCAACTATATTATTTTCCTATTACTACCATAACAAATTACCACAAACCACAAACTGGAGGCTTTAGACAACAGAAATATATTCTCTCAAAATTCAGGAGTCTAGAGTTCTAAACTCAAGGTGATAGCAGGGTTGGTTTTTTCCTGGTAGCTCAGATATAATCTGCTACATGTCTTCCTGCTAGTTTCTAGTGACTATCAGAAATCCTTGGCATTTCTTGCCTCATTCTGACCTCTGTCACTGCCATCATAAAGCTTTCTCTCTGTGTATCCATATCTCTATATCCAAATTTCCCTCTTCTTTTAACATAGGTCATACTGGATGCAATTTTGTCTTGATGATATACACAAATACTGTATTTCTAAATAAAATCACATTGTTCAAATATTCAGCCCAGCAGAGCAGCTGTTTGTTAAATTGAAGTAACAGCCTGTCACCTTGATAATGGCCAAAGACAACTCTATACCCAACGTTAGGAAAATGTCTTCCGGCCGGCGCCACGGCTCAACAGGCTAATCCTCCGCCTAGCGGCGCTGGCACACTGGATTCTGTCCCGGTTGCCCCTCTTCCAGGCCAGTCTCTGCTGTGGCCCAGGAGTGCAGTGGAGGATGGCCCAAGTCCTTGGGCCCTGCACCCCATGGGAGACCAGCAGAAGCACCTGGCTCCTGCCTTCGGATCAGCGCTGTGCAGCGGCCGCGGCGGCCATTGGAGGGTGAACCAACGGCAAAGGAAGACCTTTCTCTCTGTCTCTCTCTCTCTCTCTCTCTCTCTCACTGTCCAGTCTGTCTGTAAAAAAAAAAAAAAAAAAAAAAAAAAAAAAGAAAATGTCTTCCTTTCCTGGGTAGGAAGCTCTGTTGAGGTTGGGAGAAGATTGGCCTTCAGAGAAGTAAGATGTTTTGTAGATTGAATTCTCTTAATCTGATGATTGACTGACCAATCAGCTGAGAGTCCTATGTATTTATAATACTGAAACACAACATAAAACAACATGAAGCTTATTGATCCTGTAACTGACATCTTGGGGAACATTACCTATTTGGCATATAGAATGCAAAAGACACCAAGTTGCACTATCTCCTTCCTGATGTACTTAATATTCCATCATATGAACTTCCAACCAAGGGTGTTTTCATCTTTTTTATTTATCCTCTTTAAAAATGTCTTTTGAAAAATTAAGCAATTTGGGCCGGCGCCGTGGCTCACTTGGTTAATCCTCTGCCTGCAGGCGCTGGCATCTGATATGGGTGCTGGGTTCTAGTCCTGGTTGCTCCTCTTCCAGTCCAGTTCTCTGCTGTGGCCCAGGAGGGCAGTGGAGGATGGCCCAAGTGTTTGGGCCCCTGCACCCGCATGGGAGACCAGGAAGAAGCACCTGACTCCTGGTTTTGGATTGGCGCAGCACACCGGCTGTAGCGGCCATTTAGGGAGTGAACCAGTGGAAGGAAGACCTTTCTCTCTGTCTCTCTCTCTCTCACTGTCTATAACTCTACCTGTCAAATAAAAAAAAAAGTAAAAAAAAAAAATAAGCAATCTGTTAGGCAAAAAGTGGATGTAAGAATTCATATAGATGCAAAGTCAAATAAAAAAAAGTAAAAAAAAATTAAGCAATCTGTTAGGCAAAAAGTGGATGTAAGAATTCATATAGATGCAAAGTGTAGGTATTTGCAGAATTTTACTTTTAAGAATAAGTATGTAGATATTTTGAGAATAAAAATTAGTTTAATATTTTCTTTGACTTTAACTGAGCAGGCCCAAAGGCACTACCGTGGAAGTTACAATGATAATATTCCATTTCTATTTCCATAGCCAATCTATGTAATTATCTGGATCAAGCACATTCTTGGAGGGATGTATTTCCTTTTCTTTTTTTTAAGATTTTTATTAATTTGATAGGTAGAGTTACAGAGGAAGAGACAGAGAGCAAGGTCCTCCATTCACTGGTTTACTCCCCAAATGGCTGCAACTGCAGGAGCTAAGTGGATCCAAAGCCAGGAGCCAGGAGCTTCCTCCAGGTCTTCCACATGGGTACAGGGGCCAAAGTGTTTGGGCCATCTTCTGCTGCTTCCCCAGGCCATAACAGAGATCTGGATCAGAAGAGGAGCAGCCATGATTAGAACTGGCACCCATATGGGATGCTGGTGCAACAGGTGGATTAATTTGCTGCCCTATAGCACTGACCCCAAGGGATATATTTTCTTTATCTGTATTTTTAATTCTACCAGTAGCTGAAGAATGTCTAAAATTTACCATTTAGTGTCAACTTATCTAATCACAGTATACCCAGGAATACTGTTTCTGAAACAAGGAGTCATCCTAGTGACTGTATAGGGAGTCTTTGCATTAATTAAATTAGTGTAAATGCAACATAAATTGTTGGTTTTCTAGAAAGTAGGGTATAAAAAAGTGCAGGAAATGCTACATGTCCAAAATAGGGCAAATAAGAGCCACATTCTTGCAGTTGGGATTATAACCATCAGTTAAGTTTCCTTTAGTCATTCAGAAAGCTGGTTACCCAGTTTAGTGCTTTTGGATTAGAACTATGAAATTATTGCTATGTAAAAAATATTAATGATGAACACTATAGAACTTATGATAGCAACAATTAGCATTTTGTATACATTAATTTCTTTTAGAAAGTCTACCAAAATAGGCACAATAATTGTCTCTACTGTAGAAATACACAGAGGTTCTAAGTGAGTTACCCGAAGTTATAACCTGGCAAGTAGCAAAGTCAAGATTTGAACCCAGGCAGGCTGGTTCTGGAAATAAAGCTCCCAAACCCATATTTCATCATCTTTTTAAGATTGGGGAAGGCATAATTCTGCATATTGGAATTCATGCTCCACAAAACATGAGCCGTGTGGTGGCTCTAACCTTGAAGATCATTTGCCAACCTCTATTGTGTTGGTAAAGTAAGCATGAAAAATATAATGGCAAGGATCTAGGGAATATTAAAATAGCATAGTTGGAACTCATCTTCTATTTATTTAATCAGTATTTATAAAGCAACTTCTAGGTTCTAGGTACTCTTAAATGTACTAAGAAGAGAAGAATTAGCAAAAGCCAGTTCCTGCTCACTGATGGAGGGACACAACACGTACATTGCTATATAAATACCGTTATTAGGGCTCAATGTCAGAAATTCGAGCACAGTCCTGTTGGAGCAAATGCATCTTGTTATGCCTCTGAACTGAGCATAATTCATTATAAATAGTCTCTCGGATGCCAAGCAATGTAAGTTAAATGAAGTTCTTGGACTTCATTGGAAGGCATTCTGAATGTCAACTATTTTAAGTAATTGTTCTGTAAAAGCTGCCATCCTATCTGGAACTCTGCAGGGTGTGACTCCCAGTAAGATAAAGGTTCATATTCATGGACCTGTCCTCAATTCAGTTGAGACAAACAACCTAGTGCTTTCATAATCTCAGTGGCAGGAGATAGTGTAGTATCTTGTCAGAAGCCATACATTTAAAGTCTGGAGAAAGAAATACTGCAGGATCACTCACTAAGGCATTTTTTATGGCCCCAGTAATTTCATTTTTTATTAAATGAATTTTAGGATAGTGGTACTAAATAAGATAGGTTCCTTGTTCAATGTACACAAATCCAGTCTATGCCCCTAGTCTTTTTTTAAAGATTTATTTATTTATTTGAAACGCGGAGCTACAGAGAGGCACAGAGAGGGAGGGAGGGAGAGAATGAGCGAGGGAGAGAGGGGAGAGGTCTTCCATCTGCTGGTTCACTCACCAGTTGGCCACAATGTCTTGAGCTGTATCAATCCGAAGCCAGGAGCCAGAAGCTTCTTCCAGGTCTCCCATGTGGGTACAGGGGCCCAAGGACTCAGGCCATCTTCTACTGCTTTCCCAGGCCATAGCAGAAAGCTGAATTGGAAGTGGAGCAGCCGGGACTCTAACTGGCACCCATATGGGATGCTGATGTTACCGTTGAATGGCAGGGTTCTTGTCTTCGCGCAAGAAAGAATTCAGGCATGAAACAGAGTAGTGGAAGGTAAAATAGCAAGGTTTATTAGGGAAGGGACATCCATGGGAACAGATGGGCACCTCTCCAGACAGAACCTGAGAGAGAGTGCCCAGTCACTTGGACTGGGGGTTACATGGTTGAATGGAGAGGTTACACCTGGGCAGGCCAGCTCCTTAAAGGAGCCTTATAGGAAGGATTGTTTCAAGTAGAAGGAACTGGGTACATTTGAAGTACAGATACTGGGCTGCACCTGGAAGATTATCAGGCAGAAGGGGCGGGTACCCCCACCCGGCAGGTTATCCGGTAGAAGGAGCAGGGAAGGATGCAAATACTGGGCTGCCCCTGAAACTTTGAGATGCATATGCTGGACCCAAATGTCTCCTTAGGCCTTTGTCACACACACACATAAGCTCATATCTGACTTCCTACCTAATGCTGACACTGCAGGCAGTGACTTTATCCACTATGCCACAGTGCCAGGCTTACCCCTAATCTTTTCGAAAAAAGAGTGTTTTGTATTTATGGTCAACCAGCATTAAGATGAAGTCTTCCAAATTGGGGGTCTAGGTAAAGTTTTATGGGGTCAAAAAAGAGAATCTGGACTTTGACATGTCAATAGGACAGTTTCTGATTGATAGAACCTATGGCAGGATTCTGTATAGAAGGATATGAGGGGCCGGCGCCGTGGTTCAATAGGCTAATCCTATCCTAATGCTCCGGCCGCAGCGCGCTGGCCACGGTGGCCATTGGAGGGTGAACCAACGGCAAAGGAAGACCTTTCTCTTTGTCTCTTTCTCTCTCACTGTCCACTCTGCCTGTCCAAAAAAAAAAAAAAAAAGAAAGAAAGAAAAAGGATATGAGGAAGAGTCTAGTCAGCAGATTTTGTGATCTTCACTTCCTAAAGCCATCTGACTCTTTTTTTTTTTTTTTTTTTTTTTGACAGGCAGAGTGGACAGTGAGAGAGAGAGAGACAGAGAAAGGTCTTCCTTTACCGTTGGTTCACCCTCCAATGGCGCACTGCGGCCCGCGTACTGCGCTGATCCAAAGCCAGGAGCCAAGTGCTTCTCCTGGTCTCCCATGCGGATGCAGGGCCCAAGGACTTGGGCCATCCTCCACTGCACTCCCTGGCCACAGCAGAGAGCTGGCCTGGAAGAGGGGCAACTGGGACAGAATCCGGTGCCCTGACTGGGACTAGAACCCGGTATGCAGACGCTGCAGGCGGAGGATTAGCCTAGTGAGCAGTGGCGCTGGTGCCATCTGGCTCTTCTACATCCAATCATTCTCCAATCCTTGGTACTGTGGGAGATATTGGTTCCAGGTGTCATTGGTCCTTTTTGCACAAGAGCAGTTCAGCTGGACAATCTTCATCTAGTAGAACCTGATGTGGGCCAACTTGCTGGTGAAGCCTATCAAAAGATCTTAGGAAATAGTGCTTTGGCAACCTGAAGGGCAGGGAGGTTTGGGGGAAGGAATGAGGAAACACAGCAAGGGGCTCTTGAATGTCCAGGATGGCAAGAAGAGACCTGATTGAGGGAGACAAAAACCTGGTTTCAATTCCATCTTTCTGTTGTTCATTTCTCTGTCCTAAGAGATCAGGGAACATGGGTTAGCAACTGCTCTGGCTACTTCCTGCTGAACAGGGGCATCAACTACATCGATGATCCCAGCTTGAAGAATGCAACCATCTTACGTTTTGTTGCAAGTATTCTTTAGTTCCCAAGTTCCAACCTGAAAGAAGTTAATTTTGCATCAGTATAATCTGTGTTGGGATCTGATTAGCCATCTGCAAATACAAAGGGATTAATTTGAACATGGTTAGACTGAGTAAAGTGCTCCAAAAGGTCAAGATAATACTTTGTAATCCAGAGCAGAAAATGCTACTTAAACCCTTAAGAGGGAAACTGAACTACTTATCTAGAAGGGTATTCTTTTCTTATGTCTTCTAACCATGTACATTTGTGTATTATTTTATTTACTCAGGATTCAACTTACCCAGAAGTGTTAATGTAGTCTCAACAGGTAGTATGGGCAACTGTACAAATTCCTTTCTTTGCTAATAAGTAGTCAGGAACTACTCTAGTATCAAGAACTACACAGGCCAATGAGTCAAAGACATTTCTTGAGTAGCAATACTGTTTTGTAATGTCTTCCACAATCTGTCCAGTAGTGGCAAACACATTACAAATCATATCTCCAGTAACAGATTTTGACTAATAGTCGTGTAGTCATTGTTTTAATCAGCAATTCTAAAATGATATATGAGGTTGGGAATCTTTTTATATACTTATTTGCTACATGTATACCTTTGATGAGATATCCAAATTTTCTATTTTTAATTGACTATTTTCTAATTGTTGCATTAGTGATATTTTATATCAATAGATTATTGTTTTTTCTTTTTATATAAAGGAACAAATTTATTGTATTTCATATCTAAAGTTTTAGGAAAATAATGATAATGTTTCTTTTTAAAGTTTATTTATTTGAAACTCAGAGTGAATGGAGAGAGAAACCCTCTACCTACTGGTTCACTATGCAAATGCCCATAACAGCTATGGCCGGGCTAAAGCCAGGAGCCAGGAATTCCATTCAGGTTACCCACATGGATGGCAGGGACCCAAGTACTTGAGACATAATTTGCTGTCTCCAAGGGTGCCCATTATCAGGAAGCTAGATCTGAAGCAGAAGTAGGACTTAATCCCAGGCATTCCAATATCGCACTTGGGCATCCCAAGCAGCAGCTTAACCTCCACTATCTAAAGTTCTCCATTATCCTTCACACTGCCATCATTTGTTATTTCATAGGATTTCCTACTCTTTCAATTGTGCAGTTTAGCCCCCAAGGGCACTTAGGATAATCTTGTCAATGGGTTTGCTCTTGAATTGCATTGCATTGCATTGAAAGAGAAACAGATTTTCTACCCACTTGATCACTCCCCAAAGTCAGGAGTCTATAACGTGATCTGAGTCTTCAGGCATCACTTGCTGCCTCCAGGAGTGTACACTAGCAGAAAGCTGGAATCAGAAATGGAGCCAGGCCTCAAACTCAAACACTCCAACGTGGGATGTGTTGCACAAAATATCCACCCTAGGAAGGAATTTTATCTTTGAAATCAAGATATCTGATCAAGGAATACCAGAGGAAAACTGCTATTTTATAGTTATAGTTATTGAGTATGTTCTCACATGCCAATGATAACTTTTAGTCTTCAAACAGATAGAAACAAAACTTCCACGATGAAAAGAGAAGAAGCATTCATTATGAAAAGACAGTGGCACAAAGCCTTACTCTTCTCTAGCATGACTTCTAATTTGCTGTTCCCTTTAGCTGTCAGCTATTGTCAAGATGAAGACATTGTAAAATTAAAGTGAAGAACTAAAAGCACATTGGCCAGAGCTAGAAGAAGTGATAATTTAAAAACAAATGAGAAGAGTATTTATGTAGTGTACCAGCCTTCTATTCGGGTTCACATTGAGTTCTCAAACAACCAAGCTGAAGTCTAATTACTTGGCCACTTGGAAGTGTTTTGGGGTCCCATGAAGGCTAGAAAGACATGAGACAGGGACTATCACAGAATGTGATTTGTTTTTTTTATTTTTTTTTATTTTTGTTCCTACTTTCAGTCCTAACAATTGTTTAAGATGAATTTATTTACTTATTTGAAAGTCAGGATCACAGAGAAATCTATCCGCTGGTTCACTTCCCAAATAGCTGCAACAGCTGGGACTGGGCCAGGCCAAAGCCAGGAGCTAGGAGATTCAGCCAGGCCTCCCAGAGTCAGTACAAATAAAAACTTCTCCATGCCTGGAACCTGCAGCCACGGCTGAGAACAGAATTGGAGTCAAGTAGGCACAGAAAAACATAGGAACGTTTGGGTGTTTAGGTCGGTATGAATGAAATAGTTTATTTAGTCAAGAATTTGTTAGACTGTGGTGCAGCAAGTTAAGCCACCATCTGCAACACCGGCATCCCATATGGGCACTGGTTCAAGTCTTGGCTGCTCCACTTCTGATCCAGCTCCCTGCTAATGTTCCTGGGAAAGCAGCAAGCCCAAGTGTTTGGGTTCCTGTAGCCACATGGGTGCAAATCCCCAAACTTCCCCATGGCTTGTGTGTTATATATTAATGTTAGCTGTCACAAAACACCCCGAACACCTGAGTATGGGAAAGGGTTTATTGGGGAACACCCAACAGACCGGAGTGAAGGGGCAGCGAAGGGAAAGAGAGAGTAATAGAGTATAAGAGAGAAACAGAGAGGAGAGGAGCCAAGAGAGAGGGCAACCAAGAGACCAGAGGAAGAGGCTAGAGAGAGCAACCAAGAGAGCACATGCTCAGAAACAGGCCCTTTTAAAACTTCGCCCAAGGGCAGGCAAGAAAGCAGAAGCAGCGAATCCCATTAGGATGGGGGTGGAGCCTGGCACAGGTAGCTGGGCCATGTGGCCACCTGGCTAAAACTGCCCCAGTTTCCTAACATTGTGTATATCAGTTAACCTTTTTATCTTGGAAGAAGAGATGACAGCTTGAAACTCTACCATTTGCAGGCATGAAGGAACTGAACATTATGTCCCCTTTTGGTAAGTTCCTTTACAAATATTTTGAGAGTGAGTTTGAAATTGGAGAAGACCCCCTAAAATTTACCCTGAAATGTGGCCCTTTAAAGTTCCCTAGAAATGCTAATCCGGGGTGCCACATGTGCTACCGGAATTTGGGGTGCCTTACGATTTCACCACAGGCTTATTCTAAATCCCCGATATTAATAAGCCCAAGAGGGTTCTTGCCTGATATTTAGAGAAGAATTCTAAATATCGGCACAGATAAATGAGGCAGCAAGGTACGTTTTAAGCTTTCATTTAGTGAGAAAGATGCATAGGAGAGTGAGAGCTTTATTTAGGAGAGGTAAATAGGGGTTCATACCAAGCACCAGGAACCAGACACGTGGAAGAGCATCTAGGCCAGGAAGCCTGGAGCACATGGCCTGAAGGCCATGCACCCTGGAGGCTTGGGGCTACAGCAAGCCCCCTCCTGACAAGAGGCCAGGGAAGAAGAGCAGGCTGGGCCACACCATGGCCGGCTTTTAACCCACTTCCAAAGGAGAGTGGTTAATTAACCTGATTGGCTGGTGGGCACCCAGGTGTGGCCAGGTAGGGGAATGAGGCCACACAGGGGCATGGCAAAGGCATCAGGTAGGGGCATGAGGTCACAAAGGGGCGTGGCGAAGGCATGGTCTTCCAGTTCACAAATCTGATCAATTTTAACCTGTATGCCTGCCTACTTCAAGTTCAAGTAAAATACATATGGTTTGTTTATTCTGAAAATCCCCACCAAAATATTGTGTGTAGCGTGCCTATATTTTTAAAATTTAAATGATAAATTAGGCAATATCTTAATCTGTCTTGTGATGCTATAGCAGAAATCTCAGACTAAGTAATTTATAATGAACAGAAATGTATTTGTCTCATGATTCTGGAGGTCTGATGTTCATGACTTAGGGGCCACATCTAATGAGGATCTTCGTACTACCACATTGCATGTCAAGCGCAGTGAATGGAAGGGGATGGGGGTTAACTTGATTTCACAACAAACCCATTCTGTCGATAATAACACAAATCCATTCATGAGGGCAGAGGTCTCATGACCTAACCACTTATTTAAGATCTTGCCTCCCAACACTGTTGTACTGGGCTAAGTTTATAACATGTGAATGTGGGGAACACATTCAAACAATAGAAATGAATTATGTCAGAACACTCATCATTTCCCAGACTAGGGAAAAATAATAACAAATAGTTTCAGTAATATATCTTTGCTACTGACCATATTGCCTTAAGAGTCAACCCAGATTTTCTTTGAAAATGTCGACCTCTCTTCTCTCTGCTTTGATACTCAGATCAAACTGGACTTAAATCACATTAAAAAAATTCCTAGAATTCGTAGGAGGATTTGATACAGTACCTTTAAGTCATATTTAGGGGAGCAATGTGGACTCTTAATTCAATTTAACAAGCAGCTTTAAAACAAAGAAAAATGCTTAAATAAGCTCAAGTCATAGTATCTCCTATACTGGGTAGTAGAACTATAGCCATTTCTGTTTCTAAATAATGTAACATCAGCTACACTTTTTTCATATTGATGGCATTAACCACCAGCACATTGAATTGTATGAACTATGATATTCCCTCCAGATAGTTTGCCCTACTCAGAGTAAGGTAGAACTCTTCCAGAAAAGTCAAATTAGGACAGGTAATTGGATGACTACAAATGTTAGAGCCCTTTGACACAGGAATAACACTTCTGTTAATTTTTCCTAAGTAAATCACCTTAAAAGGAGGAAGAAAAATATGAAACTCTACAAAAACATTTTAATAGTAGCACTATTTATAATAATATAAAACCAATAAATTTAACATCAAGAAGTTAGGGAAAATTGCCATATGAAAATTTTGTAATCATGAAAATTTTATATGAATTATTATAGAATAATAAGTATTTAATAGTAAACTATTAGAACTATGTTAAAATAAAAACACATCCCTAAGATTCTGTAAATAAGCATGTCAAAGTGTTTGGTCCATAGAACCATTTCTGTTTTTCAAATGGTGTCTCATAAGCTGTGCTTTATACTTTTTTAAAGCATGCTTTTAGCTGCTGTGTTGCCCTTTGAATTAGTTTCAAGGAATTTAATTTCCCTTTTGATTTCTTCAATGACCCATTCATTCAGGAGAATGTTGTTAAATATCCATATAAATGTATAAGTTCTAGAGTTTCTTTTGTTGTTAATTCCTAGATATGATTTCAATTTTTTTGAATTTGTTGAGACTTGTTTTATCACCTAGTATTTGGCATATCCTAAGGAATGATTCATGTACTGATGAAAAGAATGTGTATTCTGCAGCTGTGGGACGGAATGTTCTGTAAATTTCTGTTAGGTACAAAAAGTTGGAGCAGGAATAGTCTCATTTATTTTGTGATGGTCACCAACCCACACACTGACAAAGAACCCAAAGAAAAGCAGGGAACCAGCCTCCCTGGAAACTCCTGGAATAGAAAATGGAGTTGGGAGAGGTGATTTTTTTTCTTTCTTAGGAGATAGGTGACATCAGGAACAAAAACATCCTTTAAAAAAAAAAAAAAAAAGCATGTATCAATTTCTTTGGAAGTCAGAGTTACAGAGAGGGAGAGACAGAGAGACTGAGAGATCCTCTGTCCCCTGCTTCACTCCCCAGATGGTAACAAAGCCAGGCTAGGCCAGGCCAAAGCCAGGAGTCAAGAGCTTCATCCAGGTCTCCCACATGGGTGGCAGGGGCACAAACACTTGGGTCATCCTCTGATGCTTTTCCCTGGCCACTGAAAGGAGCTGGATGGGAATTAGGGCAGCCAGGACTAGAATCAGTGCCCATGTGGGATGCTGTTGTCACAGGCTTTCCGTGCTGTGCCACAATGCTAACCCCTAAACCATTCTTTACAGCTGCAGGGAGTAGACCTGGGATTTAACAGAAAAAGGATCCTGAAAGATGAGATGTTTCTTCTAAAATAATATTAGTAATATTTGAAGGGAATTTCACAGTCAATGATACATTTACAGACATGATCTCATTCTATCCTTTCAACTACTCTATTAGAGAAGTATAATTATTTTGTTTTAGATATGATGAAATCAAGAATTAGAGTAGGGAAGTGATCTGCCCAAGTCCACAGAGTTTTTGGTCTCACATCAGATTTCCTGGTTCTGAATTCCATCTCTTTCTCCCCTGGTGTTGCTATAAAAAGCACCTCATCTATGCAAGGCATTACCTTGCAGAATGTGTGAGACTTTCTGCCAGATATTGTAAGGGAAAGAAATACATGGGAAGCATGGTTTCTTTTCCCATGAGTTTATAATTTAATGGAATGAATAGAACACAAAAAAGCTAAGAGTTCAAGATCATATTTATTTTACTTTATTTTATTTTTGACAGGCAGAGTTAGAGATAGAGAGAGAGTTATAGACATTGAGAGAGAGACAGAGAGAAAGGTCTTCCTTCCATTGGTTCACCACCCAAATGGCCGCTACTGCTGGCGCGCTGTGCCGATCCAAAGCCAGGAGCCAGGTGCTTCCCCCTGGTCTCCCATGTGGGTGCAGGGACCCAAGCACCTGGGCCATCCTCCACTGCCTTCCCGGGCCACAGCAGAGAGCTGGATGGGAAGAGGAGCAACCAGGACTAGTACCCGGCACCCTAACAGGGACTAGAACCCAGGGTGCCAGCACCGCAGGTGGAGGATTAGCCAAGTGAGCCACAGCACTGGCCAAGATCATATTTAAGTATGAAGTCAGTAGTATAGATAAAAAATGTTATAAAAATTAAGAAGGAAAATTAACGTGAACAGAGTGGTTGTGATATAATGATCTGGTAATCAGGGAATGGAAGACAGGGATGTGGTTGCAGCAGGGAGAAGAGAGGGGTGAATAAAGGAGTAGGAGACCCAGGGGCTGTCGTGGCACAGTAGGTTAAGACCCCGCTTGTAACTCCAGCATCCCATATCGAAGCACTGATTCAGGCCCCAGCTCCTCTGCTTCGGATCCAGTTCCCTGATAATGCACCTGGAAAGGCAGCAGAGGATGGCCCAAGTCCTTGTGCCCCTGCCACACATTTGGTAGACTATGGATGGAGTTCTTGACTCCTTACTTTGGTCTAGCCCATCCTTGGCTGTTGTGGCCTTTGGGGAGTGAACCAGATCTCTCTCACTCTCTATTTCCTTATGTCTCCATCACTCTGCATTTCAAATAAATACATAAATCTCTTTTTTAAAAAAGTGATCCTAAATACTTTCATTTTTCTTCTATGATGTACATAGAGATTCACTGATCTTATTTGTCATAAACTATCCAAAGCATCAATAAATAGTCATATATTTAAATTTTGCTTTTGTGACCCATTACCATACATTAGAGTTACTATACGTGTATAGGGACAGATTTGCATATGAAATCCTCTGCACTTCAGTGCTTGGCAAGAGGAGCACCTATGTCTGTATGGATGGGAATGTGGAATTAGGAAGATTTAATGATGGATGAATTGAAAGTACTGGGCAAGGAAAGGAAAAGGAGTAATTATAAGCCAGAGGAAGACACAGGGTCAAAGTTAAGAAAACAAAGAAAAACTAAGGTTCCAGGAATTACTGTAACTTCTGTGTTTTCAGAGATCATGATAGAAGGCAAAGGGGAGATGAGAAATAACAGATAAAGATGAGTCTTATAATCCATTTTAAGGAACTTGAATTTTAATCTTACGAGCAAGGGTGGAAGCACCAAAGATTTTTAAAGCAGGGACATTGTATGATATAATAGTAGCACTATTACTATAATGTAATATATGTAATTAAGTTCATACAAAACCATTGTATTTTATTTCATGGAGAAATCATTTTTATAGTTAAAATATAAGCAACACGATTCTCATGAAGGTTATGTAAATTCCTTTGTCAAAGCTTCCAGCTTTACCTCACATATGGAAAATTACTATTTAGAACAAGATTAAATGTTCTCCATGTGACAGATGATGCCTGTTTGCTGTCTTCTAAGATGTGTCATGGGAGAACTATGAAGGGTATTCAAAGTTTATGGAAAAGGAGAATTATGAAAACACTGCAAGGATTTTAAAAATTTTTGGCACCAACACTTATCGTACTTACATTTTTCCATGAACTTTCTGAAATTTCCTTGTGTATTCAACAAGTGGTGGTATGGGATATTGTTCAACTGTTTGCCAAGCATAGGAAGGATGAACATATCCCAACAGATGAAACAGGACACAGATTGAAGAGGACATTTTTTTCAGCTTCTATGAAACACTGTGAACATTTCAAAACGTAAAGGAAAAAAAAAGAATATGTTGTACCTTGGTTTTTTTTAAAACACTTACTCATAAATCTAACATATTTTTCCTAAAAAGCATAAATGCTGCAGTTGCCTGCCTCGGAATTACAAATTGAGTCCTGTTCTTGCATCTGCTTTTCCGCTAAGGGTTGTGAATAGCAGTAGCTTCTCTGTGTTCCATTGCTGCTAAGATTAGATTTTGGAGTTGTCCTGGTTTCTTGAGGGAAAAATAGAATCTCACATTTCGTAAAGGTGACGAATCTTAGAGATTCGGGAGCCATGCAGTTAAGGAAAGTAGAATTTGATGGTGGGACTGAATAGATTATCAGAGTCAGAATTCTCGTTGGAGTATTTTGTCCAAAGCCCAAAGCAGTAATTCTTTGTATATAGTGACACTGCAAGTTTGCAGAAGACTTCAAATGGACTAGTTGATGTAGGTAGGGAAGTAGGATCATGCAGATCAAAGGCAGCTTTAAGAAGAATGAACAACGGGAACTGGATGCCTTATGGGATGGGAAAATGGCTCTGCTTCAGATGTGGTGTTGGTGTTACCACTAGACTCCCTGCTTGGTGATGGTTCCCTAGACTGGGGCCTCACCTTACCTCATCTGCAGTCTGACTCAAAATCCCTATTATTAAAACCTTTTCTTTTTGTTAGTTTTACTGGTAGTAGTAACAACATGGTGTGAATATTCTAATTCCTTACTTTCCATCAGCCATCAATAACAGCATGGCTTTCCTCCCTGAGCCCAAACTCAGCCTTAGGATATGTCACAGTCCAACACTTTGGCCAGCCATTGCCAATGGATCAAACTTAGTCCAGCTAATAAAATTTCTTTGCCTTTCCTAGATTAGAATTAAAGGGGGGAGCATATTAGTTCCAAAAGTTCTTGGTTACACTGGGAAGATGGTGCGATGTTTTTGTTTAAAACAGCCTTTTGGTTAAATGTTCAATTTTTGCTTGAGCCTGCTCAGAAATATTTCCCCATTTGGCTCAGAGAGGGTGTCAAAATGCTTTCCTCTGTGCCCTGCCTTTGGAAGCTCTTATTCCAGGAAGCTGACATCCTTTGGTGTTACTTTTCCCTGTGCTACTTACTCCCATCATCCTACCCACAGGAGGAAGATGTTAACACCAGCATATAAATTTTTAAAAACCTCAATTTGTAAAATAAGCAATAAAAGCCCTGCTATTTCCTTGGGTTAGTACAGTTGCCCTGGTAAATATGGCCTGTGTGTGGTTCAGATTTCTTTATCCCATTGCAGAAGGCGTCCTTGCTTTTCACAACTTGCTCTGCATTGTGTGACCCTTGCCACAGGGGACTTTTGTGAATCTTCTCCACAGTTTTTGATGAGTTTTCCTTTTCCTCTTTCTGGTTGCTGAAGTTCTCTCTGTGTCACTGCAATCATCCCCTGTGAAGGCAGATAGGGGAAAGGAGGCTTGTTCACTCAGGGAACAAATATTTCCTGAATGCCAGTGATACCAGTGGTAAGCCCTGTATCAGAGACCATACATGCTGTGATTGGTCTAACAGACATAGTCCCCTGTCTCCTAGGACAGATAATCTAGTGGAATAAACATGAAATGAACAGTGACTTGTGGGAGTGGTGTGATAAATGGTATGCAAGACAAGTCTGCAGAGGTACAAGAGAATATATCTGAAACATACAATCACTCTTGGTTGTTGACAGAGGCACTGATGGAAGGCATTTGGTGACCTTAGGATGAGGAGGGATTCAGGAAAAGGGAAGAGCAGGGGTATAAGGCCTGAGGTTACCCTTACATATGAACAAGGACCTCAACTTCCCTGGGAAGGCTTCTCTGACTGTCAAACAGGCTCATTAGCCATGACAGACACATGCAAATCTCAGCCTAAGATAAAGACAGGCCACCTCCAGAGCAGGTCTGATGTAAGAAAACTTTTTCCACATTTCATCGGTGGTGAGATATGCCTGTAACTGATTGATGAAACAACAGGTGCTGGCCAGTGCAGGTAAAAATTTACTTCAGGGACTGCCATTTGGGAAAGTCTGAACTGCAAGGGCCCAAGTCAAAGCTAGAATGTCCTCTCATATTTTTGTGTCCTGGCTGTTGTAGGTGAAATGATTTTCCATCACTTACTCTGGCCAGATTCTCTGAAGAGAACGTTTTCCCGATAAAGGAAAAGCATGCATGGGCACTGGGTGTTTTACCTGTGGGACACAACAGAGAATGGTGGCAAAGTTGTGTTTTGCTTTGGTTTTCCCTCAGCTTGCTTTCCTTTTCGGTCCCAGTTATTTGGACACTGCAAGTTATGTCTTTGCACTCTTCTTGTGGCATTTGACAGAGCCAGAAAAAACAAAATATAAATAACTCCAGGAAGATGCTTATAAACAGTTTAATTACTCCTATGTTCAAACATGTTTTTTTTTTCCCAAATAACTATTATTCCCACTGAAACTTAGTTTGCCATATGTGTCTAATTTGGATGTTTTTGAAACAAAAAAATTTACAATTTCCTTCTGTGTCAGTCATTAATATGAGGAAAGGCTCAAAGTCTTCCAAGTCTCCACAGGGCATGGTAAAGCATGAAAGGAAATTTATTAGTTAATGTTTCATACAAAAAAGAGTTGCTTATAATTTTTCTACATTTCTCAAAAAAAGTTTACTAAAACCTTTCCCACTTTTTCTAACACTTCTATAAGTGCACAGGAGAAGGGAGGAGGAGAATTTACATTCTATAAAGGGAATAGATAGGAAGGAAGGAATGCTACTACAATTGTGAATTTTGCTTCATCCATTGCATTCAATGATTCGATGAATTTATATTTGTCAAGCACGTAGAAGAATGCCAGGTTCATTCTAAACCCTGTACAAGTACAGTTGTCCCGAGGTATTGGATATCAAAATCCATGGGTGCTCAAGTCTCTTCCATAAAATGATGTGGAATTTTCATATAACCTACACACATCCTTCATACACTTTAAATCATCTCTAGATGACATATAATACATGCTATGTAAATGTCAGATCATATTGCTTAGGGAATGACAAACAAACATGTTCAGTACAGGATCACTGTTTTCTAGCGTTTTCTATTCAAGGTTGATACAGTCAACTAATGGGGAACCTGTGGATGTGTAAGGCTGACTGGGCTTGCTAAAGAAGCAAGCACCTGCACACCGGGTTCTAGTCCTGGTTGGGGTGCCAGATTCTGTCCCAGTTGTTCCTCTTCCAGTCCAGCTCTCTGCTGTGGCCCGGGAGTGCAGTGGAGGATGGCCCAAGTGCTTGGGCCCTGCACCTGCATGGGAGACCAGGAGGAAGTGCCTGGCTCCTGGCTTTGGATCAGCGCAGTGTGCCGGCCGCAGTGGCCATTGCGGGGTGAACCAACGGCAAAAGGAAGACCTTTCTCTCTGTTTCTCTATCTCATTGTCTAACTCTGCCTGTCAAAAAAAAAAAAAAAAAAAAAAAAAAGGCTACCAAATGATACAAACTGTATTATTCATTAATATTAAATCCAAGAATGCCCAAAGCTACCTCCAGTGATAGAAGTAGCATCAATGGTCACCAACAGTGAGGACAGGAAAGGAGGATTTATTACAAAGGAGCACAGGGAATTTTTTGGGGATGGGCATGTTCTATAATTCAGTGATGAGTTTCACATAACTCTGTTTTAAAACTCACTGAACTGTATGTTTAAAATGTTTATTTCTGGCCGGCGCCGTGGCTCACTAGGCTAATCCTCCGCCTTGCGGCACCGGCACACCGGGTTCTAGTCCCGGTTGGGGCACCGGATTCTGTCCCAGTTGCTCCTCTTCCAGGCCAGCTCTTTGCTGTGGCCCGGGAGTGCAGTGGAGGATGGCCCAAGTGCTTGGGCCCTGCACCCCATGGGAGACCAGGAGAAGCACCTGGCTCCTGCCATCGGATCAGCGTGGTGCGCCGGCCACAGCGCGCCGGCCGCGGCGGCCATTGGAGGGTGAACCAATGGCAAAGGAAGACCTTTCTCTCTGTCTCTCTCTCTCTCTCACTTTCCACTCTGTCTGGCAAAAAATAAAAAAATAAAATAAAATAAAATAAAATAAAATAAAATAAAATGTTTATTTCTGTGGAAACTATAACTTGTTAATGTTGATTTAAAATTGAACCTTAGGGTCATCACTCTTTTAACACAGTAGCCCTTCGATATCTGCAGCAGGGGAGTGGGGTGTTCTAAGACTCCCAGTAGATGCTGGAAACAGGTAGCGCTGACTTCATTTACACACGGTCCCTTGATTGGTGATGTGTTGATTTTCCATTGTGCAACCTGATAGTGGATTTATCAGAACATAGCCCCACCATAAGTCAAGGAGCATTTGTACTGTGTGTTTCCTACACTTAAATACACACATTTAATGCCTTTTTCATTTTAACTAGGCACTCATTGTGCTTTGTGGCTACAACTTTTGTGATTTGGGATGCACAGCAAAACCATGATGAATTTCTTTTTCCTTCTTCACAATTCCACAATTCTGCACAATTCCACAGTTCTAACCACAGAACCTAGCAGCCTCAGCATACAACTTTCTTCATTCTTTATCTGAAAACTTTTATCTTTTCACTTAAAGGCAGCATTTTATGACTTCTCTTTGGTCTATCTAAATTGTCAGCATCACTACCCTTGTGTGTGGGGGCCATCAAAAGTAAAGTAAGGGTTATTTTGAACACAATTAAATGTAATACTATGAAAGTCTCACAATAGGAAGGACACTAAGTGACTACAAGTTGTGTGGTCCATACGGTGCAGATACTGTAAGCATCATGTCCTTGATGAGATGCGGTGGAATGATGGGACTGTCAGCACGCTGCTCAGATGGTGTGAAATTGAAAACTTATAAATTATTTCTTGAATTTTCTACTCTATTTTCAGATTTCTGTGGATCACAGTAACTGAAAGTGAAAAAAGGGAAACCGTAGATAAGGGGGAATGATAGTAATTATTTAGTGTCTGTTATAAATAAATAAGACAGATGTGGCCCCTCTCCAAAGCATTCAGCCTAGCAGGGGAAGCAACCAAGGTTCCCTAATCACTAAGAATGCGCATGCAGTGGGGAATTCTGAGTGCTTTAGTAGAATTCTCCAGAGGCTTCAAGCTCTGTCTCCCATCAGGAAACAGTGCCCTGACTGGTGAGGTGTTGCTGACACTGAAAGGATAATTAAGATCTAGCCTAAGAAAAGCAAGGACAAATGGTTCTGGGTGAGACAGCATGTGTGGTATGACGAAAGAATATCAAGCACACAGGAAGTGTGTGGATAATGTTCATAAAGGACCACAGAGAAGAATGTCATTAGATATACCAAGGCATTTGAACTTTATCCACTGAGTGAGTAGAAACCACTAAAGCATTCTTTTCAAGATTTATTTATTTGAAAGAGTTATGGGGTGGGAGGGGAGGGAGTTATTTCCCATCCCCTAGTTCACTCCCCAAATGGCCACAATGGCCAGTACTGGGCCAGACCAAAACCAGGAGCCAGGAGCTTCATCTGGGTCTCCCACTTGGGTGGCAGGGGTTCAATTACTTGGGCCATCCTCTGTTGCATTTCCCACACCATTAGCAGAGATCTGGATGGGAAGTGGAGCAGCCAGGATACAAACTGGCACCCATATGAGATGCCAGCCTCACAAGCAGTGGCTTGCAGCACAATGCTGGCTTCTCACTAAAACATCTTAAAAAGAAATGTGAACAGGCTACATTTTGGAGGGATAACTGGACCAGAATGAGAGTAGAAAAGACAGCCTTAAGGCTATTGCAATATTCAAATAAGAAATAATAGTGGCCTCTATCGAGGATACGGTAAAGATGATGAAAAAAAAGAGAATGATTTTGAGAGATCATATTGAAGTAAATTAATTGAGATTATATTTTGGGGATGAGGACAGGAAGTGAATGATGTCCAGGTTCTAGCCTCAGCATAGCTGGTGAATGATCATGCCATTTCTTGAGCTAGGGATCCTAGGAGATCTGAAACAAGTCTGTGGCAAACATACAGTATTGTTTTAGGGATTATCGGGTTTGAAGTGCTGGTCTCTTTTTCTTTTCCTTGCTGCTATCTCAGAACCAAGGAATTAAGTGAAACCCACTGCTTCATTTCATTGACCTCAAATTGCACAAGCAGTACACTTATTTATAAAAGTCATTATAAATGACTTCTCAGATCATGTCCCAAATCTATTTACTTTTATTATTTCACTGATTAAGCTAAGTAGTCCCACTGATCTGGCCTAATTTTCTCCCTTCTCTCTTTCCTTTTACTAAGACTGATTCTATAAAAGAAAGCACTGACATCTCAGTAATTCTGAAGATCTTCACACAAATGCGTAGTATAAGTTACAGAATAAAATATAGAATTGCTATGCTCCCAAGAAGCTCTTTCAGGCAAGAATAACATGGCCAGGTATAGTGGAAACTAATAGTCTAGACAACTGTTTTTAGCGCATGAAGTAAGGATAGGTGATGAAAGACAGCCTGCTTTTCATGCGTGGATAGTTCCTTGGGAGGCAATTAAAGAGCCACATTCAGCAGAAAGATAAGTTACATTGCACAGGAAACCACTGGCTTTCAATAGCTGTTTGTAACCTGGGACAGAACCATGAGACTGACTTCAATATATCCGCCAGGTCAAAAAGGGCCCAGATCATTCTTTACATTGTTAGAATCTTTTGATCAATTAATCAGTTGCTATAATTTCCTTTTTATTTCAAGATCCTCAAATAATTTATTGATGTCTTAGTTGGAAAGCCTACAACAATAGCAAAAATGAGAAAGATTAGCAAGTAAGTGGACTTTCTCTTGATTCTAGCAGAATTTCTAATTAAAAGTTGATGCTGGGATCTTGTCACTCCCTACAGTATCATTGCTAACAACTAATACAAGGAAGTGAATCAAATGAGAAAAAGTGTCAATTTTATCATTGTTAAATTGTGCTTTAAAAACCCAGTAGGGCCTCTACCTATTCAGAAACTTTGGTTGTAGAAGTTGGAAAATGACAAATCTTGAGGCATTTACTGCAAGGGAGAAGTAGACCATATAAAAAATGGGAAGTAGACAATCAAAGTATTTTTACAAGAAATATTTTCATGCAAATTTTAGATATTAAAAGAATTGGTCATTTAAAAATACAGGTAAAAAAAATACAAGGTATTTCAATTATAAACCTATAAAATCTCCAAGCTTATGAGTCCTTGAATGGAAGAAAAAAAAAAGCAATTTTCTGCTAATTATCAGGTGTGCAAAGTCATCTTATACTATCAAAGACAGAGTGATTTTTGTTAGAGTACCAGTCAGTAACTAAGAGGGAAGAAATCAATGTTGCATGTATTTTTAAAGCCAAGCCAGAGAGAATGAGTCATTTTCATTGTTTGTTCATCTCAGGGGAAATGTCCTTTTCTTATGACTGTGGAAATTGATGTGCATGTTTATTCATAAAGGAGGTAGACTGAAGTTTCAATTTGATTTCTCATTAAAGACAGAAAAAATATTCTATCTGAAGGCATGTAGATTCTGGGAAGCCCAGGAATGATGCAAACTTGAATTTCAAAGCAGAAGCCCTGTACCCTGAGTAGCCCAGCCCAGCAGATTAAGGAGGATTTCTTTATCTTATCTGTCAACTAAGATGGTCCTTTTCCCATGGGAACACAACTGAGAGTGGGAGAAGAGAATCTAAAAGATGTCTCCCCAACACTTGCCTAGAAGGCCTTTTTTCCTCTGTGATCTTGGACTAGAAGAGAGTTCCACATCCCTTAACAATTAGTGGTTGACACCCAGTTTAAAAATGAATACAGTTCCTCTGGCTGTAGCCAAAGGAGTAGAGTGATCATGGCATGAGTTGGCAAGTAGAGAATCCAGAAGCTGTTCTGTTTAAAATATTCTGTTTTCAGTTCTGTGTGACTGACTTGCAGTTTCTAGCTGATAACAATGCACACATTTTATCAGAAATTTTCTCCTGGATTGATGGGCAACTATTTAACTGTTTTTAGTGGTAAAACATGTGCTCTATTATCTTAGCTGGGGTGCACAATAGTATAATCCCTAGTTAGGACCATGACAGTAACTAACAGAACCACATATGTTATCACCCTTTGGCCCAGAAGACTCACTTTTAGGAATTTATCCTGAAGAAATAACTTAACATATATAGGGGAAATTGAAGTAATTAAATGTTAGATTATTAGTAACAGCAAAATAACAACTAACCAAAATGCTAATCCCAGGGAGAGAGTAGAATATAGGGTGGTATATCCACGTAGCGTATTCCTATGAAATCATAGAAAAAGAATGAAGAACATATCCACAAATTGACATGGATGATTTCTAGGGTATATTGTCAAGTGCAGAAAAAAGCAAAAGAGTATATATACTATGCTACCTTTTGTTTGCTAAAGAAATGGGAATAGAAATAGATATCAAAGATTTGCTAATTTTTGTAAAAACAACAAGCAAACACAAAAAACAGAAAGGGCAGATAGAAACTAAATAAAATGAATATCCATTGGGTGGAAATTAGAAGGTGTGGAAGGGCAGATTTTAATATCATTTATAATTTGAGCTGTGCAAATAGACTACATAATGAAAAAGCTGAATTTAAAAGGATAAAAAAGTAAGCCCTAAAATTGAATATGAGGAGAAACAAATGAATCTAACTTATATTAGTTTGATAATATAGCCAATAAGGGAAAATAATCAGTTCAAGTTCTTTTGGAAATAATGTCTGAACTATAAAATCTTAATGAGATCAATTTTAAGAAGGAAAACTGCAAGGAAATGTTAAACAATACCTAGTAGGTTTATTTTTATAACAGTACTTTTATTCTGAAACAATTAATTGAAAAAATGACTAATATTTTGCTAAAAAGGAGCAAGGTTGTCACAAATCTAACACTCAAAAAGCTCAGAAAAATGATAAAATGTGAAATTTGAACTGGAAATATCAGTATGGGTTCATTTTAAAATTATAATTCCTATAATTCCTAAAATTTTAATCCATCATAATTTATTATGCTGACCTAGAAGCAAGGGCACTTAGATTTTTAGTTTTAAATAACATTCCCAAACAAAATTCCTTGTAGAAATAGTTAATTCCAGACCTATGGCAGAAAACAACCTGAACATGGGACACCGTGTGGATTCAGCAAGCACTAAACTGGTCAAAGATTGATGTGGTCACATCAAAAAGACAGAGGAACATGCATACCGGGGATCCGTTTGGCTAAATTTGATGTAATACAGCACCAAAAAGTATAAAGATAGTAATAAATTACCACACATTGAATTTAAAAATAGCCCATGAGTCCATTATGATGCTCAAAGGGGCAGAAATAGTGGGGTGAATTCTTTTGTGAAAAATTACAGTTAATAAATAGGGTTAGTCTGTTTTTGTTTCTGCTATAACACATTTAGGTAAGTATCATCAATTAATGCTAAGACTAGGATATGGGGTTGTAGGAAAATAAGATATTCACATGGTTACAAAATTATCACTCCTAGATATCTTATTAAATATAAAGGAGAGCTAATGATAATTATCCTAACCAAGTAATTAACTTTGCATTAATAGTAGTGGTTGAAACTGATATTATATGTCCTCTAATGTAATTAAGTACACAAATCCTTTTGTCAATTAATCTTGCCAAAAATGTTAGACAGAATCCAAGTATGAGAAACCAATTGGATACCTTAAAATGTTGGACATTATACTAGATAACTGGCCTGGACTCTTCTAAAAACAGAAGTCTGTATCACGAGAGATGAGAGAAAATCAGGATGACTCTACTAGATTTAAAAACTGAAGAGGCAAAAGCAGCTAAATGTGATTTTTATACTTGAATTGAATTTCTCGGGAAGAAAATTGTATGTGATAATGAATTATGGTTCTTCTTTTTAAAAAGATCCTTGATCTCAGCAAGGCTATGAAAAAATATTAAGGGATGGATGAAAGGTTACTTTTTTTTTTTTTTTTTTTTTTTGCCAGGCAGAGTGGAAAGTGAGAGAGAGAGAGAGACAGAGAGAAAGGTCTTCCTTTGCCATTGGTTCACCCTCCAATGGCCGCCGTGGCCGGCACACCACGCTGATCCGATGGCAGGAGCCAGGTGCTTCTCCTGGTTTCCCGTGCGGATGCAGGGCCCAAGGACTTGGGCCATCCTCCACTGCGCTCCCTGGCCACAGCAGAGAGCTGGCCTGGAAGAGGGGCAACCGGGACAGGATCCGGCGCCCCGTCCGGGACTAGAACCTGGTGTGCCGGCGTCGCAAGGCGGAGGATTAGCCTAGTGAGCCGCAGCGCCGGCTTTATGAAAGGTTACTTTCAAGTAATTCTGAGAGGGAATGAGAAAGTTGGGGGAGGGTCGTGTGCAAAGGTAGCATATTGGTGAATCCAGACAAGCTATACTTTAATGTTCACTATACTATTCCTCAAAAATTTTTCAAGTTTGAAAATTTCCCAAATGCAAGGTTGGAGAAAAGTAAAATCTGTACTTGCCTTGAAATGGTATCCTTACTGTTGGAATGAATTGCTGTTATCTGTGAAGCAGTAAATTTGCAATGTAAACCAAAAGTGAGGGTCAATGTAACTTTAACATTGTTCCAAACACTGTTTTAGCTTTTACAGTGCTTTTTCTGACTCGCTGACACACACTGACCCCAGAACCAGCAGAGCCACATTGGGGACGCCTTGTCCTCTGGTGGCATTCCTGTGGCCATGCTGTCTTGTCTTGGTGGAATATGTGAATGTCTGGCAGGCTTTCCCCTTTGCTATCAGTGGGAAGAAAGTGAAGCCCAGTATCATGGTCTGTTTTAGTGCTAATTTCAGTTTTTACTGCAAAGAAAGTCAAAAAGGCTCTGTCAATTATTCACAACAGAAGGTGGTAGGGAAAGCAAGTCGGGGAAAAGCCCTCCACCATCACAGAACTCAGAAGACACATGCCTCGGGGCCTTGAGAGACTTTTGAAGCTCTTTAGGAAAGGGTTGCCATACTTTTAGGGCATCAAGAGTGTACTAAGAAGAATGATCTGGTCCAAGCTACTCCAGAAAAGCTTTTGTCTGTTGGCGGATCAAAATTATGTCACTTGCAAATGATTTAAGAGGCTACTAAATTGTCTTCTTCTCACCTGTAACTACAGAATAAACATCGACTCTAAGTTTGCCTGTATATGGGGTGGCGGTTGAGGAGTTCATCTCCTAGTGGCAGGGATTTATAAATCGTGAGGCTAAGGGTAATGTGGCAGAGGAAAGACGAGAAGGCAGAGATCTTTGTGGTGCTTACTCTCATCCTTGGAGAGACACCATGCTAGGGTCTCTGTATGTAGAAAGTCCTTGCTGTACAAGCATAGTTCCTGAGGGAAAAACACTTAAAGTGCAATTATTTTAAGAGGACCAAAGTTATAAGAAGAAAAAAATTTAAAAACTTCACCTTAAAATTTTACACTAAATATTATGAATGTAAGTTTAACAAAATTTAAGAATAAGTTGTATTGATTTTGGAGGCTTTTCACAAAAAAATAGGAGATCTTTCCACTATATTTTGGCCTGAAATCATACAAGATATATTTATAAGACTATTCAATGACTTTATCAACTTTCTCAAGGGATTTCTAAATTCTTTGGTATTTTGTGGGGAGCAACTAGGACTAGACTAAGTTACTGGAATTAAGACTTATTCTATGCATCTGTTCTCCCACAATATGGCGCTGAGAAGGGAGTAAACAACTTCTACGCAGCTGCCTCTCGCCAACTTGAGTGAGCTGCAGGAGCTGATCCTGCTCCTGATTGGAGGAGAGCAGCGTACTCGGCGTGTGGGTAGCAGAGTTGGGATTGGTGGAAGAGGACTATAAAGGAGGAGAGAGACAACAAGCACGAGGAACATGTAAGGGGAACATCCGGATAACATCTGAGCAGCCCCCGAGAGAGCTGGCCGGCAGTGTGCCGCTCCCCCGCGGAAGTGGGGAAAGTGGCAGGGGGGCCTGCCCTTCCACGGAGGTGGAAGGGATCGGCAGCCAACCCAGGAAGAACCGGCAGCAAACCCGGGAAGGGCCGAGCAGACAAAAGAACAGTGCAGGGTCCAGTGTCGTTCCTCCATGAAGAGGGGGAGCGACAGTATTTGAATCATGATTCTCCTTTAAAATGTCTATTGCCTTCTTTGTTGGTTTCTCTTCATTTACTTAGTATATCTCTGAAAAGGTTTTCTTGCCTAATTTAAACATATTTTCAACATTACTGTCACAGATTTAATGAAATCTGCAAGCTTTGTTATTTCAGTATAGATTACCTTGTATGAGAGGGTCTTTAAAAAGCCCATGGAGGGGGTAGCATTGTGTTGCAGTGCATAAAACTGCCACCTGTGATGCAGACATCCCATGAACACTGGTTCATATCCTGGCTGCTCCATTTCATATCCATCTTCCTGCTCAATGGCCTGGGAGAGCAGTGGAAGATGGCCCAAGTGTTTGAGATCCTGCCACTCAACTGGAAGACCTGGATGAAGCCCCTGGCTTTGGCCTGGCTCATTCCAGGCCAATGCAGCATTTAGGGAGTGAGGCAGTACATGGAAATGTGTTTGCTCGCTTTTCCTTTCTTTCTCTCTTTCTCTAACTTTCAAATAAATAAATAAATATTCAAGAAAAAACATGAAAATGTATATTATAAATCACCATGCATTGCATGGATTTCAAAATAATGCTTATTTTTACTTGGAAGTCAGAGAAAAGAGAGACAGACAGAGATCAGCTATCCACTGGTTCACTCTCCAAATCCATGCAACAACCAAGGTTGGGACAAGCCAAAGCCAAGAATTGTGAACTCAATCTGGATCTCCTACCTAGGTGACAGGGACTCAACTACTTGAGCCATCATCTGTTGCCTCTTAGGATGCACATTAGCAGGAAGCTGGAATAAGGGATGGAGAATAGCCTCAGAGCCAGGCACTCAGCAATGGGGTGTAGGTATCCAAAGCAGCATCTTAATCACTAGTCCAAATGCCTGCCATTCAAGAAATCTCTCCAAAGTGCACTTAACCTTTTAATTCCATTTTTCCAGAAACTTTTTGTAGTATGACTAGTCAGACACCAGAATGAAGAAGGACTTAAGTTGAAATAGGGACTCATTTTCTACGTGGTCAGCTATTCAGTGAATCTTTTTGTTATAAACATTTTTCCTAATGTATCCTATAAAATTAGTGTCTCCAGGATAATAAGAATTCTGGTAATTAGCGTCTCTTCCATAAGGTTCATCTGGGAAAAAAAGAAATCACTCTAGCTATCTGATCAGAAAGGTCTATAATATTAGAAATTATCATTTGAAGTTCAGAAGGAAGTGAAAGTTAAAGGACAACCATTACAGATGAAAGGAAGTTAAGGAGTATGGAATTCTTTTAAACCATCACCAGTTTTCACAGCTGCCTACTGTACCAACCTAAGGGACTCTCAGGAGTTTGCTTCAAAGCCGTATCCTACATACTACGTTATAACCAATTGCCCACACTTTCCCTTTCACTAAGCAAGAATAATAACATGCTTTTCTCTTTTACATTTCAATTTCTAATCAGTGCTCCCTTCAGATAATGTAAACCAGAACACCAATAGTTAAGGAGTTGGAGAAAGCTAGTTTTCCTAGAACAGGATACCTGAATGAGTTGAGAAAGGCAGACAGAGCTAAGTGAACAGGTGATATCCAGCACATTTTCATATAACACATATGTATATACATGTATATTATTGTACTTCAAAAAGTTCATGTAAAATGGAGTTAGAAGAGTTTATTTCTATGCAAAAAGCTTTGAAGCCCGTGCATAGTTTTTTATATCCCAAATTTTCCATGAACACTTTGAAGATCCTTTATAGATATGTGCATGAATATATGAATGATATTTTATATAAATTAACAAGCTAGTTATTAAAATGTATATGAAAAAGTAAAGGCAATAGAATAACCAAAATAATTTTGAAAAAGAAAAAAAAATTGGAGAACTCAAATTACCTGTTTTGAAGACTTACTATACAATTATAGTTATCAAGACTGTATGGTACTGAAAAAGAAGTGATATATAGAACAATGAAACAGAAGAGAGTGACCTGAAATGGACCTGCATATGTACAGACAACTGATTTCAATAAAGGTACAAATTCAATGGGAAAATGATAGTCTTTTTAACAACTGGTACTGGAACAAATAAACATCTTTATATTAATAAGAGAAGCAGGGAAAAAGAGACTGTGACCTCTACTTTGCACCATGTAAAAAGTTTATTCAAAATGCATCACAGAATTAAATATAAAACCTAAAAGTAAAAAATTTCTATAAGAAAATATATGGGTAATGTTTGTAATCTTGTCCTAGAATTTATTAGCTTGGATGCCAAAAGCAAAACCTATAAAGGAAAATGTTTATAAATTATATTTCGTTGAAATAAAAAACTTCTGCTTCAAGTAACAATGTTAAGAATATGGAAATACATGCCATATATATGGAGTAAATATTTGCAAAACACAGTTGAAGAAGAATTTTTGTCCAGATTTTACAAACTAAATAATAAGAAGACAATTTAATTTTTTAAGTAAGCAATATTATCACATACCTGACAAATATTCAGAAACAACAGACATGTCAGTTGAAGGCAGAATTCATCTATAGTCCTCCAATTTAAGATAATTTTTGTTAAATAAGATTTTAAATGACATACCCTTCCAGGTTTTGAGGAATAAATTATTCATTTATTTTAAAATCTTTATACTCAATATATGCATTTTTATACTTAATATTTGCATTTTTCTGCATCCTTTGATGTGTAAAAATATGATTTTAGAAGCTTTAAATGGGAGAGGTCAAACTATATTTAATTGGAATGTATCAGGTTCAGTTTTCTACCGATAGGTATTGTACCATCATGAACGTTATTGTTTATAAGTTCTTAGCCATATTTCAGCTTATTAATTTAGGCTGCTATGTCTTCATAAATTTGGTATTAAAGTCTATCAAAAATTATACATATTAAAAAAGTTTTATTTATTTCAGGGAGCTCCCATACATTGGTTTGCAATACAAATGCCCACAATACCTGGATCTGGACTAGGCTGACACCTAGAATTAGTAACATAATCCTTGTCTCCCACAAGGGTGGCAGGAAGCCAGTCACTGGAGCCATTACTAATGCCTCCCAGGGTGTGCATAGGAAGGAAGCTGGAGCCAGGATCAAGTGCAGGGTTTCAAAGAAAGGTTCTGGTACAAGACACGGGCATCTTAACTCACTAGGTCGAATGTCTACATAGTAATGTAGTTTGTTTTTATATGTGAGAAGCTCAAATCTTCACTCAGTAAATTCAGTAAATTTGTGTGAGAATGCTTATCAAAGTCTGTGGAAAAATGAAAGTAAAATATAAATAGATTTTGGTGCAAAAGATAATAAGTTTTTTTCATAATACATATTTTCTATGAACTTTTTTAAAGTACAGAAACCCAAGAAATGAAGTTGTTGGTGCAGATTTGCAGGGATGCAGTTTTCTGGATATGGGTAATGCCTCTAGCTGAAGAATCAGGAGAGATGACTGTACAATGGACATTGCTAAGTATAAGAAATGCACAGAATCCTGGGATAGCAAGGAAAAACTTCAAGTTTGAAGCTGTATGACTACCACAGGCACAGAAGGGAACTGAAACATCTGAGAACTTGATTTTCTATCTCTACATCTCATCTCAAAGCATCTACACTCTATGTTTCCATTTCTTGAAACTACCTTAATGAGTGGCCAGCAGAGCATCTGGGCTTCCCAATGCCAGCTTGGAAGTGTCACACCTTCTCCTTACACACCACTTCCATTGGAAACTCATCCTACCCAAGTTGCTCAAAACCCCAGGCTGTCTTTTTTAAAACCTGTGGCCTACCACAGTGCAAGTCTCATTATGTGTTTAATAAAATAGCTGCTAGTTGTTTTCTGATTGAGAAGGTTCTGTTCTTTTCACACAAGAAATCACTTAGGAGACAAACAGCAACATACAATAATTAGACTTGATTGAGTCTAATTGATTTGAATGTTAATAAGACAGTGCCTCCAGCATGCTTGGATTCACTGAAACTCTGATGACACCTAAGCAGTAGCTCTGCTTTCCTTCCAGGCCACCACCAGCACTCCACCCTATCATGTGCACCACTGATACTGTGGCATCAATGTGGTTTGACAGCTGTATCATGTCCCATGTTAGTTGCCAAGGGAACCATCTCACTGAATCAACAACAAAAGAGTCTTCCGATTTGATTGTTCCCTTTTTTTTTTTTTTTTTTTTTGGCTCTGATGTCTGATGCTGAAAAGCACGGAAATGTCCTCTTGCCTCAGAGGTCTGGGCTCTCTTGCCTTCGTTTCTTCTTATACTATCTGAAACTAGTCTTTGTTTATGGTACGGGATCAAAGAGGGGAATTTGACAGGCCAGGGTTGTGAAAATTAGTTGATGTCAATGCCATTATAGTAACAAATCCATTTGTTCTCTGAAACAAAAAGTTAAAATAGTATATTTAGATATTTTGATAGGATTCTTTGGCTACATGTTTAGTTTTATTGGAGTGGGGTGGTTGGGTTTGTGTTTTATTCTAACCTCTGTCTTATATGTGCTAGTCACAATTACATTACCACAAAAACAAAAATCTTAGGTAACAAACTTTATAAAGAGAAACGACCCACTTAGCTCAAGTTGTTGGTGCAGATTTGCAGGGATGCAGTTTTCTGGATATGGGTAATGCCTCTAGCTGAAGAAACAGGAGAGATGACTTTGTACAATGGACATTGCTAAGTATAAGAAATGGACAGAATCCTGGGATAGCAAGGAAAAAACCTGAAGTTTGAAGCTGTATGACTACAGGTCATACAGGAGGTTCAAGTCCAAGGTTGGGCAGCCCCATTGGTTTGGCTTTTGATTAAAACAGTGGATACTAATAGTGAAGCACATGCAGAGGAAGAATCCTACGGAGCGCCAGGAAGCAGAGGGGGCAGCTGGGCCTAAGCCAGGCTTTCATAAGAGCCCTGCGAGAACTACCTTCCAAGGGCATGCCCCATGGAAGGACTCTTCCCTATCCCCCACCTGCTAAGGTTTCTCTTCCCACCCAGGAGGGCCACCCTGGAGACATAAAGACCATAGCCAGAAATTCAGAATCCAAACTAATATCTAAGCCATATATATATATATATATATATATATATATATATATGAATGAGGCAAATGATGAGCCAGCCTTCTCAGATAGTACATCTAAAATTCCTCTGTTTTCCTCTGTAGAACTCTCATTCACAAGTATAACTCTCAAGAAATATAGAAAATTGCCCTCTGGTGGCTGCTCCCAACCTATGCAAAATCTTCATTGTTTCAAATTATCTCATTAAGCTGTTGTCTGGAACCATCTATCAGAGGTGGGAAACATCTGGCCTGTGGGACATATAAGGTCCACAAAATCATTTGATTTGGCCTTGCCAAGGCAACCACAGGCAAGACTTGAAATTCAAAAAACCTACAGAAAGCTAAGTTTTAAGTGATAATTATGTATGGCCAGTAAACAATGTTATAAATACCCAAATGGTCCTTGGCAGAAAAAGAAAGTTCCCAAAAGGCTAGTGAAACAGAGTCTGTACAGCCCTTCCTCTCAATACACCCTGTCCTTACCACTTTTGAGTTGTAAGCTGTACACTCCCATAAACACAAGAGGCAGAGGATGGCCATTGGAAGAGAAACAATGGACCCAAGGTCCACCTTGTGAGAGTTTGGAGTAGAAAAAATGTCTACCAACTCCCATCTTCAAACTCTTATGCTGAAACAAATTTAAAATGGGCACTTGGTGTTGAGGGGATGAAATTGGGGAGATGACGACACCAAGTTCCCACGCCTTTTGCACTTGCTGTCTTATCTCTGTGCTGTATGGTAACTGGTGTCATGGTAACTGACAGGTCCACCTGCTTGGCTAGCTGCCCACAAGTCTGTTATGTAATGGCCTGGGTCCGGGCCACTTTTGTCTGTAAATCCAAATAAGCGACTGAGGGGTATGTTTAGATGCAGCTGCTGGTGAATGTGTGGATGTATTTGGTTATTGATGTATTTAGGATGTGTGTAATTGTCTATGTGTGTGTCCAACTGTGGCCATGGACAAAACAGGTGTCTGTCTCCTGAGGCCCAACCACCATTGGAGGCTAGTGGCTGTTCCTTGTGTGTTTCTCACCACCACTGTGAGTAAAGGAGTTATAAGTCCTAAATGACTCCATGTTGTTCTCTGACCTGTCAGAATCCAAATGTGCTTGTCCTGGGCTCTTAAGCCCCAGGCATACACTGGGGCAATGGTTATTCGGGAAAAATGAAAATGATGCCCCAAGATGCTAAGCTAAACAGAAAGGAAGAGGAAGAGTAATATCTGGAGAAGAAAAATCCAGCCCCATTCTTGATTCCTGCATTTCCTTCTGATAGAGAGAAATGGTCTTACTGTTTTTACCACGTTTTTGTACCAGTAGGGCCACTTCTTTCACTCATTGCCCAGTTTTTCAATTGAGATCATTTCTCAAATTGCAGTTACTCATCCCCTTCATCAGCATCACCTAAGGCTCCTAAGTCAATTTCAATGATCTGGGTGGAGGGCAGGAAACTGGAGGCTTAACAATTACCCCTAGGTATATTGTTATATAAATAACACCTAAGAATTAATACAAGAGCAAAAGGCAGAAAAAGACTCCCCTAAAGACAGAGACACAGATCAATCTTAGAACACAGTTCTATGTTCTTTTGTTTTGTTGTTGTTGTTTCTGGCTTCCATCATAATGGAGAGTGTCATGTGTATCTGAAATTTTCTGAAAACTTTTGTGTGTCTGTATGTCTATATACTTTTTCCTGGTGAGAGGATTTAGATCCTTACTTGAATATCCAAATGAATCTATGACTGTCCCCAAAATGAACCATTTGTCCTTGGAGTGCTTAAGTTGATGTGAGAAATAATGGCAAATATTCTCAAAATAAAATGTCTTGGATAGCCTGCATATCCACTATCACCTCTCCTTTTCCTCTCCTATAGCACTCCCTCAACCAGACTCCAATTTAGGGCTTGAAATTGTCTGGACTCATCGAAATCTGAATTATAAAAATATATGTAGCTTTTAAAAAACCAAAATGATCCAGTGAATATATTATTGTCTTTCCTTTATTGAAGTAAATGATTGCCTTGAACCAGAAAGCAAAAGGTTAATTTTTTTTCCTCTGCCCACAATACAAAAACAAATTGTGTGGATACAGTCATTCTACTTCTCCAAAAACCAAAGTGGTTTCTGAGAAATCTCTCACCACTTTGAAGAGTGAGCGATTAGGACACTCATGATTAGAGAAATCAGATTAATTGTCCCAGAGTGTGATGTGGGAGTGTGTTCTCTAATGAAGGTGGCTCTGCAGAGTGGGGGCACACAAGTGTACATCCAGAATGATTCAGGAGAGTAGGGCCCTATTTCTCAAAATGTACTCAGAAAACTGTACAACCGGAGTCATTTTGTGGAGCCTGTTAAAATGGCCAATTCCCTGTATCCATCCAGACTTAGAAATTCAATCACTGGTGGCAAAGCCAGAGAATCAGCACTGAAACCTCAAGGAGATGGGTGACTATGAAACATTCTGAAGTCTGATATTTTTGAGGATAGCATTTTTCCTAAATTAGCTTTATATGAGGACAAGGTGAGGCTATTGATCCCTGCCTAGCATATTGTTAATAAATAGAGAAATATGGAACCCAATCTCTATCCACAGAAATTCTGTCCAACTGCTTATTTCAAAAGGGTGAAAGCTGGAAAGTGATCCCATAATCATAAGGATTCTTTGCTGGACACAATTAGTGCAGGCGTACACCTTCCGGATAGGTTAACGCCGGCGAGACCTCGGAGACACCAGACGCGTTTATCGGCTTTTCAGCTTCCACTTTATTTTTCAGCAGACTCGCGTTACATGTCGCGAACGCCCGCCGTCTTCGCCTCCTCCAACCCTCTTATATATCCCGCCCTGTTACCGGCATTCATTCACAACTCCTTCATTCACCACTCCCACTTATTACTGGCGTTCATTCAAACTCCCGCCTGTTACTGGCGTTCTAGTCCCCGCCTATTTATATATGATTCACGGAAAACATGTTACCAACTCAGCAAGAGTAAGTGTAGGAAACATACAATAACAGGATGCTTAAAGTCAAAACAGGATCTTGCAATTAGCAACGGGCAGGGTGGAAAAAGCCCAGCACTAAACTTCTTGTGCTTGTACATGTTGGGAGGGGCACAGCTGGCCAGGCTGTCCCGTTCCCCGACATCTCCCCCTTATTTCTTTGCAAAATGGAGTGGTACTGTGCCTGTCTTAGGTGACCAAGAGCATCTATCAGGCTTACCCGTCATTGGCACATGAACATGAGGTGTGGAGGGAGCGTTCATGCCCTGTCTTAGGTTGCCTTGAAGACCTCTCAGAACTTACCCGTCTTTGACTACCATTCCAGCAGATTCAGCCACACCTGAATCTGTCTATTTTGCATGGGGTACTGGTTATTGAATGTTAGCTGGCTTGTTTAACCACCATTTGCGTATTAACAGCCCTTGCAAGATCCGAACAATAATTGATCCTGTTATAAGCACAATAAGAGCCAACCCTATAATAGCGGCCCATTGTTTAATTGGATTCCAACTACCATTTAACATGCTACCCAAAAGACGGGACTGATTAGCGGCAAATGAAAAGTGGTTGTAGGGGTAGGTGGTAACACAAACTGCAGTAGATCAAATAACACAGGGTATGCCAACCAGGCCTAATCTTGCAATAAATCCGTTCATTAACAGCTGAATAGCAGTATATCATCAAGTGCCTGGGCGGTAGATCTTGTGATGCTATCAAGTATGGACAGTGTGGAGGTTTGGCTCACGGCCATGCCAATAGCGGCCTAACCAGCTGATAACGCCGCAATTACTGCAACGACGACCACGGTGACTCCAAAGTCTCTCCTGTGTTGAACAGCCATAGAGAAGTCCTTCTCAGGCAAATACACAACTGGAGAGGGAGAGGGCTCTCAAGAGACCCCAATACTCATCCAGCTTGGCCATCGTCGGTGACAGTGGCATCATTATTAGTAGGAGTAGGATCACGATCATCTTGCCACTCTATTGTTCTTGTCCGTCTTTCTGGAGTCCAGATTGGATTTTTTTCTTCCTGTGGGAGAAAACAAACAGCGCCTCGTACCCTTCTTATTAATGGGTATGGGCCTTTCCATTTGTTATCTTGTGGGTCTTTCCACATAATCATTTTTCTAACGTGTGGCTGAGCTTCTGTCAGTTCATGGGGTTTATTACTATTGGGGGTCTGTTCCAAGATTACATGACGTTCTGCCGGGGTGAGACCATCAGCTTTTTTATTTAAAAAATTTATGGTAAGTAAGGCGAGGTTGAGAATGTCTTTAGGGGAACAGGATAGTGCCCCTATTCCCCCTTTTTGTTTTAATACAAAATTTTTCAGATACAGATTAGTGCGTTCCACAACGGCTTGTCCAGTAGGGTTATATGGGATGCCGGTTAAATGAGAGATATGAAAAGTTGCTAAAAACTCAGCAAAAGCCTTAGAAGTATAAGCAGGTCCATTATCAGTTTTTATTATATTAGGAATTCCCCAAGAAGCAAAACATTGTAACATATGTTGCATTACATGGGAAGTGGACTCTGGCGGTGGCGGTAGCCATAACTACTCCTGAGTAAGTATCCACCGTAACATGGACACAGGATAGCTTGCCAAAGGCAGGGATATGCGTTACATCCATTTGCCAAATGTGACATGGATAAAGGCCCCGGGGATTAGCTCCAGTGGGCATAGTAACAGGCTGATGAATAACACATTTTTCACAATTTTGGACAATAGATTTAGCTTTACGAATAGGGATATTAAACCTCATACTTAAGGTCTTACTATTAACATGCCAAAGTTTGTGATATTCTGTTGCCTGTTCCATGGCAGTGCAAGCTAAAAGGAAGTGGGAATGTTGATTGGCAAGGGCATTTCCCGCGGTGAGAGGACCTGGCAGGGAGGTATGTGCTCTAATATGGGTGATAAAAATGGGATTTGATCTAAATAAAGCGTGCTGAACAAGCTCAAAATAAGGAAACACTGTAGAACTTTTGGATATTAACGAAGGGGAGCCTAGCCTCTTAACAGCATTAACAACATATAAGCTATCAGAAAGGATATTAAGGGGACCCTCAACCATATTTAATAACTTAGCCACTACAGCTAGCTCTGCATGTTGAGGTGAGGGAGATGCAGTAACTGCATGATGCACCTGACCTTGTAAAATAGCCACCCCGGTACCTCCTTTTGCTCCATCAGTAAAAGCTATGGGTGCTTTAGGAATGGGATTAGAATAAACTCTTTTAAAATAGTGTAAGGGTACCGTGTCGCAAAATCTAATAAAGGGATGATTGGGATAATGGTTATCTACACTTACGTCAAGGGTGATGGTGATGTGGGACCATTGCCAAGTTTCCTTAGCCCACTCCTGAATGACTACAGACTCTAACAGAAGAATGCAGGACTGTGGTCTTCTCCCTGCAATTTCTACGACTCGGTGGATGGCTTGTAAAACTAAATTTCCCATAGCCTCCGCATAGGAGGTAATAGATCTGGGCATATGGTTATGTGGGTATATAAACAACAATGGTCCTTCTTGCCAGAGTAAAGCATAGGGATAATGACTTTGTATGAACACCAAAATACTTAAGGGCATAGTGGGGTCACACCGCTGCATAGCAGTGCTCTTAAGGCGCTGTTCAAAAATTTTTTAATACTGCTTTTGCCTCCTTTGTACCTTATGTTGCCAAGGCCTTAGCGTGGAGCGACATGTCTTATTAGCATTTTCATATGCCAGTCGTCTCAGCAAGGGCGCGGCCTCTTCAGGAGACTCAAACAGATTTCCTGCAGCTTCATAAAGGCAGTTAATAAAATCTGCATAAGGCTCGGTCGGTCCTTGTATTATCTTAGTCAAACTGTGTTTAACTTCCCCTTTTTTTGGCACTACCTTCCAGGCCCTCAAGGCTATATCTCTTATTTGTTGTAATACCTCCCGGGGACACCCAGCTTGCACCGCTTCTGCATGGAATGCTCTCTCTCCGTTTAACATGTCCTCATTCCAGGCAGGTTGCCCATCAGCTCGGTTTTGCGCCGCCTGAGTACGAGCTAGTTCCCTATAAGCGGCTGACCATAAGAGATAATCTCCCCCTGAAAGGACTGCCTTGCAGACATTTCTCCAATCTTCAGGGACTAGGCCCTGAGTGCCTAAGGTTCCTAGGATAGCTTTGGTGAAGTTAGCATGTGGCCCGTAGAGAGTCACTGCATTTTGCAACTCTTTTCATGCTGTGAAGTCGACCGGAGTCCACCCGTGATTTCCTTGGCGGTCTTCAGTCACTGGAAAGATCTGATGGGGGTTAAAGAACTCTGCCCAATTTGGTTTCAGGCGCCGCGGTGGGTGGGGAGTTGAATCCCCAGTATTTATAAAAAAAAGCGGCTTCATCATCATTACGAGCACTTTCATTTTCAAGCATTTGCCTTCTAGTCTGTTTCTCCAGCCCAGACTCTAAAACTATGGGCCTCATCTCGCTGGAAGCATTGCCGGCAAAACAGCAACAGCGCATAGGATGACAGGGTGGTTCATAAGGAGGAGCGGAGGGCATTAAGGGCAACTCCGAGTATAGTGGAAGCGATCCCAGCGTCTGCAGATGTTTCACTTTTGGTCGGCTCCTCCGCTTGCTTCCATCCTTTGTTCCTCTATACTATCTCCTTTTTCGCTACTATCATGGGAGTCTTCGCTGAGCTCCTCCAGTAGTTCGGAGCCTTCATCTAAGAGTTCCCCTATCTGGTCATCCTCCGACTGTAAAGCAGTATCTATCAGATACCACAAGCGGATCACTCCCTCCTCGACTCCAGCATTTCGCAATTCACGTCCCACCCGTCTCCACCGAACCTGTGATAAATCTCCTTCTTCAACAAACCAAGGACAAGTTTTATATAGTATCCTCGTAAAATTGCACACAGCTACACTCTTTACGGGCGTCCCCGTTGCCTTTAAAAGGCAGCTAATCAATAGGTGCATTTTCGTGGTGGACTGTGTGTTCCCCATTGTACCGCGGTATTCCTAGGCTTTTTCCCCTAGACTCCCATCTATAGACATTTTTTTTCTTACCTTCTTTCCGTGTCGCAGTGATCCGAGTCACGGCACCAGTTGCAGGCGTACACCTTCCGGATAGGTTAACGCCGGCGAGACCTCAGAGACACCAGACACGTTTATCAGCTTTTCAGCTTCCACTTTATTTTTCAGCAGACTCGCGTTACATGTCGCGAACGCCCGCCGTCTTTGCCTCCTCCAACCCTCTTATATATCCCGCCCTGTTACTGGCATTCATTCACAACTCCTTCATTCACCACTCCCGCTTATTACTGGCGTTCATTCAAACTCCCGCCTGTTACCGGTGTTCTAGTCCCCGCCTATTTATATATGATTCACGGAAAACATGTTACCAACTCAGCAAGAGTAAGTGTGGGAAACATACAATAACAGGATGCTTAAAGTCAAAACAGGATCTTGCAATTAGCAACGGGCAGGGTGGAAAAAGCCCAGCACTAAACTTCTTGTGCTTGTACATGTTGGGAGGGGCACAGCTGGCCAGGCTGTCCCGTTCCCCGACAAATTAGGAAGCATGCTACCTTGCATTTAGTGGATGTTTTAAAACTTTGTTATTCTACATTTGAGAGATTTTGATGATTTCTCCATCTTAAAACCAAAAAGTCCCAAAGTATGAAAGGATAAATTTCAAACTTAAAGGGCAGGTCAAATTCCACCTCTAAGGTTCTACTCTTGTTGAAGGACATTCAGAAGTGAGTCAGTCCGTCAGTCCATCTGGTTTGTAGACAGGGGTCAAGAAGGATGGGGACAGCACTTAGTGTGGTTTATTAACTCCTAGAAAGGTGTGTCTATAACACAAGTGTATCCATTCTCAATTCGGTCTAACCCAAGAGAAATAAAGCATTTCTGGTGGTAGGTAGATGCTTCACCTAATGGCTAAGACAGTGCTTAAGGCATTCACATCCCACCACAGAGCATCTGGGTTCGGTACCTGGCTCTGCTCCTGATTCCAAGTTCCTGATAATGCGGTGGTGGCTCAACTGGTTGATTTCCTGCCACCCATTGGGAGATCTGGGTTGTGTTCCTGGCTTCCAATTTTGGCCCAGATATTGCAGGCATTTGATGAGTAAAGCAGAGGGTGTGAACACGTTCTCTCTCCCTCCCTCCTCCCCTCCCTCCCTGCCTTTCAAACTAATTTAAAAAAAAATCCTGTTTTTTTATTCTTTCCTTTTTCTTAGTCTCTGAAATTGTCAGTGCCCAGAGCTTAGGCTCAGATATTTCTTGAATGGTCACTGTTGCCATACCATAACATTTCTAAGGAAGTTGAGAATAGATATGTAACCTAAATAACATAACTCACTTGTCATCATATGATTAGCGAGGAATGTTTGCTGTGTCTTCTTGTCTGTTTTACTCCCTCCCCATGATTATACAAAGAAGAGCCCGGTATCCTGTAAGTAAATTTGCTGTTATCATTTTCTCTATTTCCAAGAAAGAAAAGGAAAGAATACTAAAATAAGACCCTGAATTCATTAGGACATCTAAGCAGATTCCGTAAATATAAACTGACATCCAAGAGTCCTACCTATTGCTGCCTGCAGCCTCAAACTTTTGTGGCAAGAGCTTCAAAGTGTGATCCACTGAAAACATGCTCCCCAGTCTCTTCTATCAGTGTGGTTTGTTTATTTATTTATTTAATTACTGGTTATCACTGTGCTCCTATGAAGACCTGGCATATTAGAGTATAACACATGTGCTAACTCATCTTTACTAATGTTCATTTCTGTGTAATTCATAATTTTAATTCTAAATCCTTAGCACAGCAACTGATTTTATCTTATGGGGTACATAGGCTGTTTATTCTCATTTTTTGTTAAAAATATGAATCTAGTCTATAGAGATTCCACTTATTGAGTGCTTCTTGTTGCATTTCCTGGAATATATACAGAAGATGAAGCAGAATATGGAACTTAAGGGCCCCTGTGGTGTGTTGGGGAAAAGATATTATGGCAGTATAACAGACTCAGAACTCAATCTCAGTCTTGCTCCTTTTTCTCATTAGAAATATTTATCTTCTCCTTTCCCTAGAAGTCTAAAATACCAATAGAGAGAGTCCCATGGGTAGAATTAATAGAAGAGATGAGAATGAGTTTTGCTTTCTGAAGGTTACTAAATGGAAATAAAGAGCATAGCAATCACATTAGTTACATTGTCCAAACAAAATGTTCCTATTGTAACGAGTTTCAAAGCCAGTATCACAATACCGAAGCTCCTATATTACAAACTTAGGAAATTACTTCTGAAAGGAAAAAAAAGCAAGTTTTCTTGTAAAAGGCATGCATTCTTTTTACTTTACTTTTTTCTTGCTTCCTTCAAAAAAAACCACTGACTTTGGTTAACTTCCAGGGTTTAAATTCTGACTCCACTTATTATCTGTGTAAGTTGTTCAATTTCTCTTATTTATTCCTCTATCAAATTAGGATAATAACACATTGCTTCTCAGTGCTAGTGTAAATGAGATGTGTCTAACCCAAAGTTTAGTATACAACTGGCAATCAATAAATGCTACTTATTCCTTCCCACTGTTTTATAGATGTTAATCTTATCTATTTAACATTCCTTCTGTATATATCTTTTTAAAGAATTTTACAACTATCCTTTTTATAAAATTGAAAAATATTTGCCCTAGAAATACTCTTTAAGATTACCTACTCTAAGCTTCAATGGTTTCATGTTTTTAATTGGATCTAAGTACACTCTCCAGTTCCCTCTTCCCCAGCTCATGAACATCACCATTCTGTGTTTCTACAAGTGTTACTATTTTAGATACTTTGAATAAGTATTATGCAATACTATCCAGCTGTGACTGGCTTATCTTGCTTAGCATAAGCTCCAGGTTCATCATGTTGTCACACATAACAGAATATCTTTTTAAAGGCAAAATAATATTTCATTCTATACTACTCTTTTGTAAATACACATATCCATTAGAGGACATTTAAGATGTTTCCAAATCTTGATTATATTGACTAATGTAACGAACAAAGCAATACAAAGATCTCTTCAAGATTCTGATATTTGCTATTTTAGCTATTAATCTAGAAGTTGATATACTGAATCATATGGTAGTTCCATTTTTAATGTTTTGAAGAACATTCCTACTATTTTCCATAGCAGCTGCATGGAAAACATTCCTACAAGTAAACAACAAACACCAGCACTTCTTATCTTTTATTGTTGCTATTTTAAAAACAGTTATCTAAACAGGTATGAGGGGATATTTCCTTATAGTTTTGATTTGCATATTTCTGATGATTAATAATGTTGAACATTTTTATATCTCTCTTGATCCTTTGTATGTTATATCTTCTTTTGAAAAATATCTTTTTGGGACCGGCACTGTGGTAAAGCGGGTTAAGCCACTGCCTACAGCACCAACATGCCATGTGGGTACCGATTCAAGTCCTGGCTGCTCCACTTCTGATCCAGCTCCCTGCTCATGGGCCCAGAAGGGCAGTAGAGGATACCCAAGTATGTTGAAGCCCTGTATCCACATAGGACATGGTGGGTAGGCTCCTGGCCTCAGATCAGCTCCGTTCTGGCCATTGTGGCCAATTGGGGAATGAGCCAGTGGATGGAAGATGTCTCTCTCTCTCTCTCTCTCTCTCTCTCTCTCTGTCTCTTCCTCCCTCACTCTGTGTGTGACTCTGCCTTTCAAATAAATAAGTAAATACTAAAAGATAAGAAAATTATCTCTTTGTTTCTTTGCCTTATACTTTTTAATTGATTTACTAACTACTGATTTAGAAGTCTCTTATTACTATGGATATTACCTCCCTTTTGGATATATGGTTTACAACTATTTTGTGTTCTACAAGGTACCATTTTGCTCTGTTGATTGTTTCTTTTGCAATGCAGAAGTTTTGGTTTGATCTAGTCTCACATCTATTTTTGCTTTTTTTACTGGTTGTTTGGGGGCATATCCAAAAATAATTGCTGAAATTACTGTTGTGAAACATTTCCCTCTGTTTTATTTCAGGATTTTTACTGTTTCAGACCTTTTTAAAAGCTTCTTTTTTTAATTAATTTTAACAAATTCATCAGGATTTGTAGATATAAGTCCAAGAATATAATATTTCCCTCCTCTGTCTTTCCCACCCTCCTATATTTTACCTTTCTTTCTTTTTTCTTAGTTTTTGAGATAACAATTTAAATTTACATTACAGTAAAAAGGCTTAATACTTTACCAAATCAGAAGTTTAACAAGTTAAAAGCAAAAACCTGAGTTTAATGGGAATATAGACAATGACTATAAGTAACAATTGAATCTATAAATGATCATTTCACCCATATACAGGTTTTTTGGTCGATTAATAATAATTTCTTTCAATGAAATATAACTGATGACAATGTGACATCTAAGTATCTCCTGTATGATTATAAGATAATAATTAAGTTCATTTTGACTTAAGTCATTTACTCAAGTTTTTATACAGGAATAATTTTATGCAGATTAAAATGTGAATAACTATACATTACATTTTTGTATCTACTAGTTATCACAGATCAAGGAAAACATGATATTTTTCTTTTTGGGACTTGCTTATTTCACTAAGTATAATGGTTTCCAGTTGCATCAATTTTGTTGTAAAAGAAAGGATTTCATTAATTTCTTGAGCTTTATATAGATTCTGTACGTTAACACTTTTTCAGCTGCCTAGTTTGCAAATATTTTCTGGCATTCTGTCAGTTGCCGCTTTGCTTTGCTGAGTATTTCTTTTCCTGTGCAGAAGCTTCCCAGCTGGATGTAATCCCATTTGTCAATTTTGGTTTTGATTCCCTGTGCTTGTTTCTTTTCCAAGAAGTCTTTGCCTATGCCCATGTCTTGCAGAATTTCCCCCAATGTTCTCTGATTTGACAGTTTTGGGTTGTAGATTTAGGTCTTTGAGCCATTTTGAGTAGATTTTTTGTATAAGGTGTAAGATAGGGGTCTAGATTCATACTTCGGCATATGGAAATCCAGTTTCTCTGGCACTGTTTGTTAAAGAAACTGTCCTTGCTCCAGGGATTTATTTTAGCTACTTTGTCAAAGACGTTAGTTGTAGATGTATGGATTGATTTCTGGAGTTTCTCTTCTGTTCCATTTGTCTACAAGTCTATTTTTGTGCCAGTACCAGCATATTTTAATAATAACTGTCCTGTATTATGACTTAAAATCAGATATTGTGATGCCTTAAGCTTTCTTTGTGTTGATTAAGATTGCTTTAGTTATTTGGGGTCTATTGTGTTTCCATGAATTTTAGCATCATTTTTTCTAGCTCTGAGAAGAATGTTATTGGTATTTTGATTGACATCACATTGAATCAGTAAATTGCTTTTAGTAGGCCAGCACCGCAGCTCAATAGGCAAATCCTAGACTAGAACACTGGGTTCTAGTCTCGGTCAGGGCGCAGATTCTGTCCCGGTTGCCCCTCTTCCAGGCCAGCTCTCTGCTGTGGCCCAGGAGTGCAGTGGAGGATGGCCCAAGTTCTTGGGCCCTGCACCCCAAGGGAGACCAGGAGAAGTACCTGGCTCCTGGCTTCGGATCAGCTCGATGCGCTGGCCGCAGTGTACCGGCCAGGGCAGCCATTGGAGGGTGAACCAAGGGTAAAGGAAGACCTTTCTCTTTCTCTCTGTCTCTCTCTCTCTCACTGTCCACTCTGCCTGTCAAAAAAAATTGCTTTTAGTAGTATGGACTTTGTGATGACATTGATTCTTCCAATCCATTAATATGGAAGATTTTTCCTTTTTTTGTGTGTGTCTTCTACTTTCTTTAATGTTTTTTAATTTTTATCAGATAGACCTTGACATCCTTGGTTAAATTTATTCCAGGGTATTTAAACTTTTTTATAGCTAATGTGAATGGAACTGATCTTAGAAATTCTTTTCTCTCAGTGATGGCATTGTCTGTGTATACAAATGCTGTTGATTTTTGTGTGTTAATTTCATATCCTGCAACTTTACCAAACTCTCTTTTGAGTTCCAACAGTGTCTTAGTGGAGGCTTTTGGATCCCCTCTATACAGAATCATGTCATCTGAAAACAGGGATAATCTCACTTCCCCCTTTCCAATTTTTGTCCCTTTGATTTCTTTTTCTTGCCTATTGGATCTGGCTAAAACTTCCAGAACTATATTAATAGCATTGGTGAAAGTGGGCATCCTTGACTGCTTCCTGATATTAGTTGAAATGCTTCCAACTTTTTCCCATTTGATATGATGCAAGTTGTAGGGTTGTCATATATTGCCTTGGGTTGAAAAAATGTTACTTCCATATCCAATTTTCTTAAGGATATTGTATTTTATCAAATAATTTCTCTGCATCTATTGAGATAATCACATTTTTTTTATTCTTCAGTTTGTTAATGTGATATATCATACTTAACAGCTATGTTGAGCCATCCCTGCATACCAGGGATAAAGCTGCTTGGTCTGGGTGAATGATCTTTCTGTTGTGTTGTGTTGTTGGATTAGATTATCTAGTATTTTCTTGAGGATTTTTGTGTCCATGTTCATCAGTGATATTGGTCAATAGTTCTCTTCCTCTGTTGTATCTTTTCTGGTTTGGGAATTAAAGTGATGCTGGTTTCATAAAATTGGAGAGGATTCCCCCCTCCCCTTTCAATTGATTTGAATAGTTTGAGAAGAGTTAGTATTAGTTCTACTTCAAAAGTCTTGTAGAATTCATCAGTGAAGCCATCCAGTCCTTAGCTTTTTTTGGGGGGAGGGGGGAAGGTTGGGGGTCTTTATTACTTTTTCAATCTCCATCTTGATTATTCTTGATTATTGGTTAGTTTATGTTTTCAATGTCTTACTGGCTCAATTTTGGTAGATTTTATGTGTCCAAGAATTTATACATTTCTTCTAGTTCTTACAATTTGTTTGGCATATCGCTATAGTCATTCCTGATCATTCTTTTATTTTTTGGTATCCATTGTTACAACTCCTTTTGAATCTCTTATTGATTTGGGTCTTCTCCCTTTTTAATTTAGTTGTGCCAATGGTGTATCAATTTTGTTTATTTTTCAAAAAATAGATCCTAATTTCAGTGATCCTTGTGTGATTTTTTTGTTTCAATTTTCTTTATTTCTTCTCTAATTTTAATTATTTCTTTCCTCCTACTAATGTGGGGTCTGGTTTGTGGTTATTTTTCTAGGTCCTTGAGATGCATTGATAGCTCATTTATTTGATACCTTTCCAGTTTCTTGATGTAGGCACTAATTGCTATAAACTTCCCTCTTAACACTGCTTTCACTGTGTCCCATAAGTTTTGATATGATATTTAATCATATTCATTCATTTCCAGGAATTTTTTATTTCCCTTTTGATTTCTTCTATGACCCAATGTTTATTCAAGAGCATGTTGTTTAATGTCCATGTGTTTGCATATTTTCTAGAGATTCTTGAGTCATTAATTTCTAGCTTCACCCCATTGTATTCAGAAAAGATGCATTTTGAATTTGCTGAGACCTGCTTTGTGTTCTAGCATGTGGTCTATACTAGAGATAGTTCCATGCACTGACGAAAAGAATGTGCATTCTGCAATATAGATTCTGCAATAAAGATTCTGTATATATCAGTTAGGTCCATTTAGTCCATAGTGTAGATGTATAGATTAGCTCTATTGTTTCTTCCTTTTTTTTTTTTTTTTTTGAAAGGCAGAGTTAGACAGTGAGAGAGAGACAGAGAGAGACAGAGAGAAAGGTCTTCCTTCCATTGGTTCACCCCCAAAATGGCCTCTACAGCTGATGCGCTGCACCAATCCGAAGCCAGGTGCTTCCTCCTGGCTTCCCATGCAGGTGCAGGACCCAAGCACTTGAGCCATCCTCCACTGCCTTCCTGGGCCACAGAGAGCTGTGGAAGAGAAGCAAGTAGGACAGAACCTGGCATCCCAACTGAGACCAGAACCCGGGATACCAGCACCACAGGCAGAGGATTAGCCTAGTGAGCCACACTGCTTGCCAACTCTGTTGTTTCTTTGTTGATTTTTCTGTTTGATCTGTCCACTGATGAAAGTTGAATGGGAGTGTTGAAGTCCCCCATTACTGTTGTATTGTAGTCTATGTTTTCCCCTAGATACATTAACATTTGTTTAAATAGCCAGGTGCCCTGGCATTGGGTGCACATACATTTATTATAGTCACATCTACCTGTTTAATTAATCCCTTAATCATAACATAGTGCCCCTCTTTGTCTCTTAATAGCATTTGTGTTAAAGTTTATTTTGTCTGACATTAGAATGATTACTCCTGCTCATTTTTGCTTTCTGTTATTGTGGAATATCTTTTTTCATCCTCTCACTTCCAGTCTGCATATTTCTTTGATGTTAAGGTGTGTTTCTTGTAGGAAGCAAATAAACAGTTGTTTTGTATTCCATTCAGCCAGTGATCTTTTAACTGGAGAATTTAGGTAATTTACATTCAAGGTTACTATTAATATTAACTACTTGCCCCTGCCAGTTTTCCATAAATATTCCTATAGGTTGCTTTGGGTTTCTTTTGTAATTTTACTAGGATGTTTTCTGTTTTCACATTCTTTAATCATGATAATTTTACTTCTGTGTATAGCACATCCTTAAGCATCATTTATAAGGTTGGGCAAGTGCTGACAGATTCTTTCAATTTCTGTTTGTTATGGAAGGTCTTTATTTCACCTTAATTTTAAATGAGAGTTTTGCTGGGTACAGTATTCTGGGTTGACAGTTTGTTATCTTATGACTTAAACTATTGTCTCTCCATCCCCTCCTAATCTATATAGTTTCTAATGAGAAATCAGCTGTGAGTCTGAAGGTCATCCTCTGAAAGTAATCTAGTGTTTCTTTTGTGTATATTTTAGAATATTTCCTTTATGTTTTACTGTTGAAAGTTTGACTGCAATGTGTCATGGCGAAGATCTCTTCTGGTCATGTCAATTAGAAGTTTTATGTGCTTCCTGTATTTGGATGTCCCTTTCTTTCTCTAAATTAGGGAACTTTTTTGTAATTATTTCATTGAATAGGGCTTCTAATCTATTCTCTCTTCTAATCTATTCACACCTTCAAGAACTTCTAAGACTCATATGTTGGGTCATTTGATAGTATCCCATATTTCTCTAACATAGTTTGTAATTTTTCTAATTTCTTCTCTTTTTTTTTTGTCTGATGTATTTCCAAAGATTTGTCTTCTAGCTTGGATATTCTTTCTTCTGCCTTACCAAGTTTGTTTTTAAGGCTTTTCACTGTACTTTTTATTTGAAATATTGAAATCTTCATTTCTAATATTTCAAATATTTCAATTTGATTTCTCTTCAAACTCTCAACTCATGGGAAAATTTTTTATCCATATCATATATGAATATCTTTAATTCATGTATTTTCTTCTTATTACTTCTGATTAATCCTATGATCAATCTTTTGAATTCTTTCTAGGGCAATTCATCAGTTTCTTTGTCTTTACATTCTAATATTGAAGTGTTGTTTTCCTTTTTGGGTGGGTGGGGTGTTGTTTTCCTTGTTCTTGTTTCTTATATTTCTGCATTTATTTTTAGGCATTTTGGAAAACTTTTTTCCATTGATAGTTTTTATCTTTGAACTATGCCTGTTTGGCTTAGTGGAGTGTCAGCTCCTTCAGGGAATACCTAAAAGTGTGTGCTGGGTGGGGCTAGGGAACCCTGTTCAATTCTCAAAGATGAGGTGAGACTCCAGGGTGACACTCAAGTTGGGTGTGATACATCTGCTCTATTGTCAGGAGTGGGGAGGGAATGATCACATTTGTTCGTATAATCAGAACCTTACCTCCTATCTTCCAAGGTGATAAATGTTTGGGGTTAGCCCAGAGTGGGTACAAACCTCATCTACACGGGCACATGAACCATACAAAGAAACTGTGCAGTCCTTAGTGTGAGCATGGAGCCCTCAGCAATGACTCAGCTGAAGCAGTCAGGATGTCTGAGGCTCTGACACCAGACACAGTGATTGCTCAGAGACCCAGTTACAACCCACACCCTATCGTACAGTCACAGGATTCCCAAAATCACAGCATACAAGGCTCTCATAGTCACAGGGCATAGGGGATCCCCTCACTGCCCCACGAGTTAGCCCCATCCACAAAGAGAGCAGAGGCCATTTTTCAGAGCCAGCTGTCTGTGGATGCTCTGCCATGACAGTTTGAGCCACAGAGCCTGTGATAAATTGAGAGGATGGGGCACCTCGCAATCCTAAGTGGATGCCCAGCCTCCTGTCTACCCTCCAAGTCATATTCAAAGACAATAAGAAACACAGGTTTTTCCCTCTGCTAAAATCCCCTGGTCATGTGCATGAGAGCTGCTACACCCGCTCCTTGTGTCAGAATGGTACCTTCTCCTCTCTGGTTGTGGGTGGATTGGGAGAAAGAAATATGCTTTTCCTTTGCTGGATTAGGGGGTACCCTATCTCCCACTGTAAGTCTAGGCTGGACTAAGAGACTGTGTGATCCACAAGGCTCGCCTTCAAGCAACATCATCAGTGGCACAGGCTGCCACAGTCTGTCCTCACCTCACTCAGAACCTGGCCTCGCCTCCAGCCTCCTGCTTCGGGAGTTGTGAATGGCATCCCTGCTTGCTGCTGTGTGTCTGCACTTTCCACACTGCTCCACAATGTTCATCTTCTTTCTGTGACTGTTTCGGATCTTCTGTTTAAATCTTCAATCTATTTATAGAACTGTAAAACATTGTGTCTTAGTTTAGCAATTAAAAAATTTAAAAGACTTAGTAAGAAAGAAAGCTAAAATAACTAATGATTTTGTATTGATTAGAAATTAAAATGATTTAGATGTAATAGTTAGAATGTATTATTTTAAAAAAATTTGAACTTTTAACAGTGTTCTTTTTCATAGTCCCACTGTTTCTCATTGAAATTTTCCTCTTTGCCTTAAAAAAATAGCAAATTGGACCTTAAGAATTTGAGTTTGAGGTTTTGGCATTATACTTTAGTTTGTGTTACAAAGTGTTATGCTGATTCAGGAATCATTTTAAGATCAGGAGAATCATTGCTGACTCAGTATTACCATTTTTTTCAGCAGTTGAATTCTGAAATCCCCAATGTTTTTTTTATTCCCACTAATATTTATTAGCAGAAATACATGAATATATTCTCAAAAACAGTGTCCTAATGTTGAGGACAACAGTGGAAGATTCCATAGTGGCTTGGATTCAAGCAAGTTTATTTGTTGACATGCCAGAAGTATCCTACCAGTAACTAGCTATTAATCTTCCCCCCAGTGTAAATCTCAAAGAAACTAAAACAGGGATTGTGATCAAGTGGTTAAAAAATATGAAAATGAAAGCATTTAAGATTCCTCTGTCCCTACAACTCAGCTGGCTTACAAAAAAAACCAGGTATTCTGTCCAGACTAGTGAACGGCAAAGGATAACCTGGGTTTCAAAAGAATATCCCATACTCTCTAATCATTAACACATTGAATAAAAAACTTTGAGGATCCTGGTCCCAAAAACTAATTGAAATATCTGAGGAGGCAGTGGTCAAAATGAGCTCGCTCACTCGCTCTCTCTCTCTCATGCATGCATGCATGTGCACACACACGTGCATGCGTACACACACACACACACAGAGAGAGAGAGAGAGAGAGAGAGAGAGAGAGTTCCTCTCCGTATCTTCACATTTGGCAAGCACATTTGCTCACCCAGACTAAATATCCTTCCCTGCTTGGTCAGTCTCACTTCCAGCCTGAATCAAGCCTTTAGACTTCTTCTCTGAGTGAAGAGTTACTCATATTGGGCTAAACATGCTGTGACCATATTGGTTTGTGTTACCCTAGCAGCATTTTCACAGAGTTTCTTTTCTTTTCTTCATCCCCCACTTGACTTTTAAAATCTCAGACAAGGTCAATTATATGAAACTATGATGATGGTATTATTAAAGCAATCAGCCTACAGTATTTTCTATTTCAAAGCATTATTGGCTACAAAGACAAATTGTTAGGACACCAGGGCAGGGGAAAATGTGAACACTTTTAGCAAGTGGACAGGATTGAGTGCATCTGGTGTTCAGCACATGTAACAGTGGTGTTATCCATTTCCTATTTTGGATGGTCCCAGACAATGACTCAATGACTCCTGAAAATGGTGTTTAAATGTAGTTGAAGTTTGAGTTTTTTTGAGAACAAGGGCCATGAGGTATAGCTTTGTGTTCTGAACACATACATAATTTCTATCTATGATATATATTCTAATATAACATTGATTTAAAATGTATTATTGTTTTATATACCAATTGAAGAGCTGTATGAGTTAGATTTTTTTTCTTTCATGGCTCATATGAAAGAAAGTAAATGGCTAAGGTAACCTAAAACATCTTCACATCCAGATGCCTTAAACTGTAAGATAATATTCTATGTCAGAAATTTCATAGAAAAGATATGCACTTAAGCCTCTACAGAAAGTAACTGTTCAATATTGCTCATGCTTACCATTACTCATGAGAATGATAATGGACATATTCTCGACTATGATCAATCACTCCCAATTAACACTTTTCCATTAGTGTATGTGGCCTTTTGACTAATGTATATCCATACCACTTCACTGTAACTCTATGAGGACAATGACTGTATCTGCTTTTTACATCACCATCATCAGCTTGGAGCTGAGTTACACAGCTTACAGCACTAGTGGTAGGTGGAATATGACTAGTCCCTGACATACTGTAGCAATCCACTCACAAGGATTTTTACCTGTGGTGAATTGATATGGACTATAGATAGAATCAGACACACATTTATATCTGAGTTTTGAGAGGTATAGAGGAAACAGTAGCTATGAAGACTTTGGAAGTGTTTAAATGCTGCTAAGTACTACTGATGCATCAAAGAAAGAAAAATGGTAGGCTCTGATCTATTAATTACTGGCATAAAACAAAATGTGAGAATTGGAAGCCTCTTGGCAGCTCTTAGAGGCATTCTTCTCATTCAGTTGAACACAAACAGAACTAATATTAGTGTCAATAGTTATTGTAAGAATGGAAGAACATAAAAAAGGCTAGGGTCACCATGGTGATGTAGTGGGTAAAGCCACCACCTGTGATGCTGGCATCCCATGTGGGTGCACATTAAAGTCCTGGCTACTCCACTGTGATCCAGCTCCCTGCTAATGCACCTAGGAAAGTAGTGGAAGACGGCCCAAATGCTAGAAGAAGCTCGTGGCTCTTGGCTTCAGAGTAGCCCATCTGTGGCTGTTGTGGCCATTTGGGGAGTGAAAAGCAGATGGAAAATCTCTCTGTCCCTTCCCTCTCTCTCTCTCTGTAACTCTGCCTTTCAAATAAATAAATCTCAAAAAAAGGCAGAATTCCCAGCTTGGCACATCTCCTGTACAAATAACCTGGGTCCTAATAAGGAAGGAGTAAAAACCTAACATTAAAATGGTGATATGTGCATTTAAAAATCTTGAATCTCAAGGGTGGACATTTGTCACAGGGGTTAAGATACCGTTTTATTCACCTTCCTGCTAATGGACACTCTGGGAACCAGCAAGTATTGAGTGCCACTAGTACTTGAGCCTCTGTCACCCACCCTGGAGACCTAGGATTGAATTCTGGCTCCCAGGCTCTGGTCTGGCCCACTTCAAGCCATGACAGGCCTTTAGACAGTGAACCAGCAGATGGGAGAGACCACCCAAGTCTCAGCTTCAAATAAAGACATAAATTTTAAAATTCAACCTCCTGATTTTCAGAAACTTTTGAGTCTGAGGAAGTTATCTGCTTTTGGAGAGGCCAGAATATGGCACGGCAGGTTACACCATCACTTGCAGTACCGGCATTCCATAGAGAAGTGCCTGTTCATGCCTCAGCCCCTCTCTTTCTGATCCACCTCCTGGCTAATGTACCCAGGAAAGCAGCAGATGATGACTCAACTACTTGCACCCTGTCACCCATGTGGGATACCAGGAGGGAGTTCCAAATTTCTGGATTTATCCTGGACCAACCACAGCCATTGGCCGTTTGGAGGAAGGAACCAGCAAACGGATGAGCTCTTGCTGTCTTCATCCCTCTCCCTCTCTCCATCACTGTACCTTTTGAATGAATATATATTAGTTTTCTTTTTTAACATTTATTTATTTAAAAGGCATAATGATAGAGAGGGAAAGACAGAAAAAAATCTTCCATCTACTGGCTCGTTCCCCAAACAGCTGCAATCACTATGGCTGAAACCAGGGGCCAGGAACTCCTTCTGGGTCTCCTACCTGGCTGACTGTGGCCCAAGTACTTGAGTCATCTTACTCTACCTTCCCAGGTGCATTCACAGGGAGCTGGATTGGAAATGGAGAAACCAGGACTTGACTGGGCCTCCAATATAGAATGCCAGCATCCCAAATAGCAGCTTGACACTCTGGATCACAGTGCTGGCACCTAAAATAAATACATCTTTTTAAAAGATTATCTGCTCACATTTTGCTTGAAGACGTTGCCAAGATCCTGAGGCAGAGGCCTAACGAGACAATACCTACTGTCCGCAGCATCTGCTGCCAACTTACCTACTGTCTTCAAGATGCATACGAAGGACAAAACTTCAACATGATGAGGGGAGGAGGGGATTTAAAGAAACACAAGGCATTTACTTGAATAGCTGTACATTGTTGGAGGAGAATAGGTCGTTATGAATTTGTCATTTATTTTGACGCTGATACCAAGAGAACCAAGGAACTATCATGATTCCCATTACAGTAAAGATTATGTGGTGCTCTGATAATAAATATTGCCCTTATCCAGGTCCATCCTATAATAGATCCACTAGATCAATACCCCTACCTGGTGGTTATCTTCTAAGGTTCCAGATGTATAATCAGAATAAACAAACAGCCATGGGCAGAATCCCCATACTAATGTCTTTATAGAAGGAAATCGCAAGATGCAGGGGTGATGATCCTTGCCATTTCTCCTACCAATGTGGTCCTTGTGATGAGAGAGATGACAGAAATCCACCAGGACTTGGCTAGCGACATGGCTCAATAGGCTAATCCTCTGCCTGCGGTGCCGGCACCCCAGGTTCTAGTCCCGGTCGAGGCGCCAGATTCTGTCCCGGTTGCTCCTCTCCCAGTCCAGCTCTCTGCTGTGGCCCGGGAGTGCAGTGGAGGATGGCCCAAGTGCTTGGGCTCTGCACCTGCCTGGGAGAACAGGAGAAGCACCTGGCTCCTGGCTTCGGATCAGCGCGGTGTGCCGGCTGTAGGTCTCCTAAACATTACAAATTGCTTCTCTAATTGGTTAGAGTTATAGAAGGAGCAAGACTAGATTAGGCACAAGGAAGTCTGGGGAAGAAGAATTGAGATAGAGCTGTGAAAGTGAATAAAATATATATTGATCTTGGCCTCATCAAAAGACAGTACTCAGAAGAGAATATCCATCATGGAAGAGAAACAATGTTGACAAGATAACGTGGCCAGTAGGTGGCAGCCATCATCTGTTCATGCCAACTCAGTGCTTGAGCGATGGCTTTAAAGGACAAAAGAGCAATCCTACTAGGGATGAAAGCCATGTAGGCACCCAAAGAATGTGGGTTCTCTCTCACAAAGACTGACCTATGGCTGCCACCATTGAATGTCCAATATGCTAGCAGTAGAGAGCAATGCTGAAAATGCACTATTACCCTCAGAGAACAATCAATGATTTAGTGACAAGTTGATGACATGAAACCCCTCTTACATGACAAAGGGGCAGAATCTCCTCCAAATTCCCAATCAGCTCTCAGTCTCTGATCACTGCACCCTAGCTAGCAACACTCTGAGGGCTAGAGTCTCTGAGCTAAGATTTGAAATTCCACATAGCATTGCCATAAAGACAAACTTTAATGGCAACAGGTGGCATGTCGCCATGGAATCACTTTACTGGATTGGGACACATGTGCCTAGATCTCCTGCCTTCACAGTTGCTAGTGATTCAGTTATTTCCTTTTTCCTATTGAGAATTCAGGCATAAGTGACACTGGACACAGACTATGGTGGAATTCATGCCCCATAGCTTCCAGTGGAACCACATGGATCCCAGTGATCTCACCATCCTTGCTTAGCAACTCCTCAACCCTATTCTCCTCCTCACCTGCTTTCTCCTGAAATGATTTCCTCAATAACTCATTTGCACAAGAATCAAGCTGTCTGGATGTACTTGTAATAAATCTCATCCATGAAGGAGCAAGTAGAGCATTTGTTGGAAACAGAGTTCTTTAAAAGGAACATATTTCTTCCATTCCCTTGTTGATTAAACCAAATTTATTTGAATATCAGTGAAAGACGCTCCGGTGTAAAAGTACTTACAGATTGTTTATATTACTAGCTCTAATAAAACTACAAAATTGGAGGCCAGTGCTGTGGCATAGCAGGTGGAGCCACCACCTGCTATGCAGTACAGGCATCCCATATGGGTGTCAGTTTGAGTCCTGGCTGCTCCACTTCCAATCCAGCTCTCTGCTGTGGTCTGGGAAAGCAGTGGAGGATGGCCCAAGTCCTTGGGCCTCTGTACCAACATTGGAGATCCAGAAAAGGCTCCAGACTCTTGGTTTCAGATCAGCTCAACTCCAGCCATTGCAGCCATCTGGGTAGTGAACCAATGGATGGAGTCAGTCTCCCTCCCTTCCTCCCTCCCTCTCTCTCTCTCTAACTCTGCCTTTCAAATAAAAAACAAATCTTTAAAAACAAAAAAGCTACAAAAGTAGGGAATGTGCAATTAGCCTAATAGTTATGATCTCTGTGTTCAACATGGGAATGCCTGGGTTTGATTCTTATCTCTGGCTACTAACTCCAACTTCCTACCAGTGCAGACACTGGGAGGTAGCAGGAGTAAGCTCAAGTAATTGGGCTCCTGCCACCCCAGTGAGTAACATGGATTGCATTCCCAGCTCCTAGCTGTGGACTTGGTGTGGCCCTGGTGTGGTGGAGGCTGTTGTGGGAATTTGGGAAGTGAACCAGTGGTTAGGAGCAAACTTCCCAATTCAGTTAATGAAAGTAAAACAAAAGTCAAATTGACAACATTAATGTAATGTGACACATTTTCTTTTCTGGATCTAACTTACCTATGTTGGATTTGAAAACAGAAAGATGAGGCCTAAGACTTATTTCTACACTTCATTTGTTCTGTTGGTGTTTTTGTTTTTGTTTTTTTGTTTGTTTTTTGTTTTTTTGTTTTTTTTTTTTTTTTTGACAGAGTGGACAGTGAGAGAGAGAGAAAGGTCTTCCTTTTGCCGTTGGTTCACCCTCCAATGGCCGCCGCGGCCGGCATGCTGCGGCCGGTGCACCACACTGATCCAAAGCCAGGAGCCAGGTGCTTCTCCTGGTCTCCCATGTGGGTGCAGGGCTCAAGCATTTGGGCCATCCTCCACTGCACTCCCTGGCCACAGCAGAGAACTGGCCTAGAAGAGGGGCAACCGGGACAGAATCCGGCGCCCCGACCGGGACTAGAACCCGGTGTGCCTGTGCTGCAAGGCAGAGGATTAGCCTAGTGAGCCGTGGCACCGGCCCTGTTCTCCTGTTTTAACATTAACAATACATCAGTACTTCACAAGTTTATACAAAATGGAATTAAAAGATGTCTATTTTGATGCAAGTTTTTGATATCCATGGTTAACAGACATTTCATTTACACACTTAGACTTTTTTTCATAATACCTATTTTCCATTGACTTTTTGAAGACCTCTCACACAAATTCAGAGCATGCTATTATTGTTTAAGTGGATTATACAAAAGGTCAGTAATTTCAGGAATTTCCTTCCTCTGATTTAGGACTATCAATTCTCATTCTTAACCAAAACCCAGCTGTGAAACAATCCTCTAACAGTAATGTAAATCCTCGCTTGATAATTTTTTAAAGCTTTCTCAAGGAACTTTGTAATAAGCATTGTGGATCTATTGAAATATGCATTAAATGGTGTCTAGCTAAACTTTTTCTGGACTCAGAATTACTGTGTCAGAGATATTTTCCATCTTCATACCTAACTGTAAATGACTTGTTGCAAGTGGTGTGCACAAAGCTGAAGGCATGCAATGCACTGCTCGCATTGGAAATATGGCTTAGGATAAAATGGGGTGGGCTCTTTGAGTTTAGTCCATCTGTCCTGCATGCCTCATAAAGATTCAATGGTCCAAAAATTTGCTTTGTTGTGCGTATTCATTCATGGTATGCACCATGATGCCATTTCAGATTTGTTTGGTGAAAATACTTTCAGACACATAAATGCAAATATGATCACTGAAATTAGGGAGCTCTATAGATGTTTCTCAGAAGATCCCAGTTATGCTCATTAACAAATGAAAATAAAAGTTAAAAATTTATCTTAGGAAACTCATATACCTATACTGATATTTATACATACAACTCCTTTATTTATGGACTTCATTTTGGGGATCCTTACACTGAAATGATTGAAATCCTTTTACTCTAAAGAATTTTGCCAGTCTCAGACAGGGCTCCAAATTGTGATGGTTCGTTTAAAAAAATGGCTTAACAATTAACTTCTTTTCACTGGAATACATTACCTTTTCTTCAACACTGAGCAGAAGTAATTATGGTTTTTCTCCCATAGTACAGCCCCAGTGTTAGGCTTATTTTCCTTTGGATTCTAAGGTTTTCCCTTCCTTTCGGAATACTCCAATTTTATGCATGAAATCCACTCAGTTTTGTCAAAAGGTAAAACCACATTTCTTTATTTAAGGGGAAAAGTGCCTGCTTTGAGTTAATTAAGCTTCAATGACGACAATTCATTTTAATTAGCAAGAAAAAGCAAAGAATAAAAACATCCTCTCTCTCTCAAGGGTCTGCATGATGGTGTGACTCAAATACCAATAAATTACCCTTCTAACTCAACATTTGTGAAGAATTGGTGATAATCAAATGCCTTTAAAAAACAATTAGCTCAAAGAGTAGGAGAGCTGCTGTCTAAC